>NC_133776.1:77145849-77306877 GCF_003597395.2 Chelonoidis abingdonii
CTCTGAGCATGCCCAGTGTAAATTAGATTTGTTAAAGGATTTTTGTGGAACACTGCATAGAGACAGACTGAGTTGGGTGCTCAGGCATTTAGTAAGTGTTTGGACCTCCTCGCCAGCCAGCCTGCCTTCTGAGAGCTTATTCCACATTTATACTGTGTCAGCAGTTACATCAAACCAAAGATGGAGTCGTTACTTATTTCAAGTTTACTAGCTTTGCAAGGAAACTTTAGAGGAAAAAAAACAACAACATTTAAACAGCCAGTTTGATATTTTTCCCATTGCCAAGGAAACTGCAGAGAAAGGACTTTAAGTTCAAGGCAATCATGTTTTTTCATGCAGTGAAATTTCATGCAGAGTTATTGATTGTTTTTACATGGAGTTTTTAGCCATGGCAAGTATGGGAGCAACTATGTTTTCTCACTTACATAGATGTTCCATAGCAGTAACTATGACATATATGTACCGGTATATATGACATAGAGGTCATACATATCCTCTAAAGTGCTGTACACTTGGAAGCCATCCATGGGGTACAGGAAAAAAAAGAAGCCAACCATTTCCCCATACAGTGACTGTTATATTCTGTCACCTGAAGTCCATTCTGAGCTTCTCTGGGCTATCTTTGCAACACAATGACATCTGCATGTTGTCCAGTTATACCAGAAGAACGACAAAAGACATTGGATGTGGTTTAATTAGGCCACAACTTTATTATTAAGTATTTCGGAGTATCGGCATATAAAAGTGTACCTCTATGTCATTGTGTTGCAAAGATAGCCCAGAGAAGCTCAGAATGGACTTCAGGTGACAGAATATAACAGTCACTGTATGGGGAAATGGTTGGCTCTCTTTTTTCCTGTACCCCATGGATGGCTTCCAAGTGTACAGCACTTTACAGGATATGTATGACCTCTATGTCATATATGTATGACATAGCCACTTTTAAATATAAATAGAAGTACCTATAGCTTAGCCTTAAACGCTATTTACAAAATTTGAAACAGACTTGTACAGGGTGCAGCATACATATATGTATGTATTTATAGACACAGACAAAATTCTGATAGATGACATAATTAATCAGATTCATAACTTCATAACAGTCTTTTCACCAAGAAACACTATTTCATATATGAACAGCAAAGTAATGCTTTCACATTTGGGTAGGATGGAGTCACTGATATATTCTATGGCAGATCATCAGTATTTAGACAACCAATTCAGTACTTAGGTTATTCTTCATATTGCTAAAATCACATAATCCATTCTCGTTTCACATACACACAAATATAGCTAAAGAAATATTTTGCTCATTACTCTGTGGAATACATGCAACTAGAGGTGAATATTGTTGAAATGGATGAAGAAAAATGGGTATTTAAGAATGTGGTATTGCGGAAAATCACCAGTTGCAAGTTAATGATGTTACTGTAGTTTTAAAAAAATGGCCATGGCTTAAACAGCTTTCTTAAACTACAGTAGGAATTGTGACTAGTAGCAATGCTAAACAAGAGGCTTTGGATTCTAATTTAGGATTAAACCACAAAGTGTGGCAAATGACCGCACCTTAAGCAGGGGATGGGGGCACAGTCTGGCTTGCCAGTGGAAGGGGTATACCTCTTTAAGGGCGGAGAGACACAGACAGTAGCTGCAGAGGCAGGTGACCAGAGGAGAGGGGAGATTATATAGATGCAAGCCAGGTAGATATTGAAATAATCATGGAGTTACCTGCATGGTCTATGTCATCTGAATAATGTTCACATTCTCTTTCTCTCCTCTAGCCTCTGATTTTACTTATGTAGAAATAGAAAGAAATCTGGCCCAATACAGTTCATGAGTAAATAGCCAACTTGTAGAGATACAAGATTTTCTAAAATGTCATTTTAGAAAAGAATACGCTATTTAAAAGGTCAAATTAAATAAGACACTGTTACGACTAATTTGCTTCCTTTTCCAGGATTTTATAAATCAACATCTCATAGCTGTGAATTATGGAATATGTAACTGAGTCAATTTTTTCAGCCTGGCCTTAGCTGGGTCTCATCTTTACAGTCACAGATAATTATAGGTGTAATTTTACGCCCTCAATTATTTGCAGCTGAATGAAGGCCAGTGTCTGAAAATCTGACCCATAATAGCTTTCCCTGTCACTGCCTCCATGCAGGTTTAATATGTTGTTTAAAAAGAACAAAATGTGAACTTCCTTGCCTTCTCCAAAACACAAAGAAATAGTTTAATATTAAAATCAACCTGAGTTAATTAAAATATCTGCACAGTATATCAAAGCCAAAGTACCAGTCTGTTCATAAAACACTATTTCCATATTAGCAGAAACAAGCAAAGTTTTTCATTATCGGACTGAGAATAAAGAATTAGATTACTAATTTTCTTTCTTAATCATTATCTCAGCCCTGCTGCATAAAGCTGTTGTAACCCAGATGGAATGATTCTTGTCACAATATTATGCCAGTGAGTTGCTCTCATTTAGTCATAAATTTAAAGTCATTATTGAGCAAATGAGATTGGGATTCGTCATACAGACAGACCAATCTGTAGATAATTTCTCTCTTCGTCAAAACAAATATAAAAAGCTTTCTATAGACCCACTTCTTTCAAGTAGATTTTTCAACAGTGATACCCAGGCACTAATTTACAAAACAAATAATATTTTTTTAAAAAATGGAAGCCAGTATTTAGATTACTTCTTCAACTCCATCCCTTTTTTCTTCTAATGCTATCTCTCAGTAGATCGCACTTAGCTTATTACATCTTCCTTAAATCCATATGCTACTATTCATGAAAGAATGAGACATAATGCATTTTTGTTATGAACTCTATTTTTGTACTTCACTTAGGCTCTGATCCTGTAAGGTGTGCCACATTGAGCCCCCCGACTACAGGCATCCACTTGTGTGGCGAGTGCAGGAGTAGGGAGTTAGACCTCCCGGATCCAGCAAAGCTCTTACGCGTGTCCTGAGTAGCCTCATTGACATCAGTAGGACTACACACACGCTTAATATTATACATAAGCCTAAGTGCTCTGCCGGACAGCTTAGATATGAAGGCGACAGGTGCCTTAAAAATACCAAGCTAAATTCTCAACTGGTGTAAATTACTTCAGTGGAGCTATATAGATTTACAATAGCTGAGGATCTGGTCAACTGTCTCTTATTTGTGTCTATAGTGCTGTATAAATCTATTATTATTTATTATTTATTTTTAGTCATTTAAGTTGCCCAGAGGCATTTGAAGTTGGTGAAAATGTGTTTAATATCCATGGGCCAGATTCTGCCATGCTTACTTACACTAAGCAGTTTCTTATTCCATGAGTAGTTCCACTGAAATCAATTTGAGTAAGATTTGGATAATCAGGCCATCGGTTGATACTATTTGTTTGTGTTCTTACACCTAACCATGTGAGTAATGGGAGTAGAATTTGATTCAGAGAAGTATAACAGTCTAATTCTAAAACAAAAGGATTGGCAAGATTCTTAAGTTTTGCCTCAAAGTGGCCTGAGTCTAGAAACATGTTCCCAAGGGCGCTGTGCGTCCCCAATACACAAACTGTACATTAATAATTAATTTGAATTCTGCAGCAAATTTAATTTTTTAGGTATTCAATTTAAAAATCTGACAGATTTTTAGACCTACAACTTCCTTTCAAATTTGTTGGCTGTATTTTTTCATTAATATTTCTATTAACTGTTTTTATCAATGTAAGCATAGAGTAATTGTTACCACTTTTTTAAACCCAGAAATCCGTAACCCATGCATGCAAAAAAAAGGTCAATTAGCAAAGTAGTAGATCAGCCATATCAAGAAGTGATACCTAGAAAAATGGCCACGTGTCCTGGAGTATTAATATTTGCATTTAAAGCTGCTAGTTGTTAGAAGTTTTCAAATAGAAATTTGTATTTGTTTTTGTAATGTTAAATAACTGTCATGGTGTTCAGAGCCTATGTATGGGCCCTCTATATTATTATTCCAAATGGAAAATAAAGGAAGAAATAGATTAACTTAATGTACCTCACCAATTTAGCATTCCCATGTCTGTGTTTGTGTTGCCTAATTATTTTCTCTACTCATTCATTCTCTTGGAAATCAAGAGTAACACCACTTGAGTCAATTCTGTTACACTGGTGCAAATGGGAGGAGAATCAGGCAATTCATTTTTTGCATACGAGAATGATTTTAGCTCATAAAATTAAAAAATTTTAAAATTTTTTTACAGAACTGAAATATCAAGAATTATTTTGGACTGCTTCTCCAATCTGCTTTTATTCTATAGTGCTTCCATAATGCTGCACTTTTCCAGGTGCGATCTTCTAGTCCTTCTGCCCTGCATATGGATTCACTTGGGTTCCAGTTCAGCAAAATAGTTAAGTATGTACTTAATTGAATTGGGCCTTTTGAAGCATATTTGATATCTTTTGTGATGCCTCTTCTGCTTCGTAGGCTGTCTCTACAAATGTAATTGTTTTGTCCAGCGATATATAGCAGAAGGTGCTCCAGGAAGGGACAGTAAAAATTATTAAAATGTAATTCATCAGTGGTACATATCTTGTGCAAGTGTACCACATTGCTTTAGCTTTCTCATGTTTTGTTTTTGAGCCACTTATGAAAGATAGATGGGAAGAGAGAGAGAGATCTATCTCTATTTTCAGCCAAGCTTGTCTTTTTTTTTAAAAAAATTAAATACAAAAAGACATGGTCATGCACCACAATTCACTGTTAATTGTCCAGAAAGTTTTTCATCTTTTATTTGGTGAGGAATTCCCCATGCAAACAGCGTTCATCAAACTGCTTTCACTGACATTATTTTAATTAAGAGTACTTGGTCCCTAATTTGTTTTCTTTTAGGTTATGTAGCTACTGAAAAACAGGTGCAAGACAAGTTAGCACTTGCCAGTTCTTGTTTGTTTGTGTAGGTTTGGTTGTGTTTTTTTTTTTGTAAAGGTTTGGAAGCAAAACTGCATTTGTTTACAAGTTTGTTTAAGGACAGCATTACAATATTTAGAGTTCTTAGCAATAAAAAAGGCATAAAAAACTTCAAGATGTCATTTTTAAAGCAGCTGCAAAAACATATTTTTTGCTTTCCCACATTTACATAAGGCAATTTGAGATACCATGCTTAGCTTCATTGTAACTCTGTATTACACCTGCAAACAAGCAGGGTCTTACTTATTAGCTAGAATGAGTTTTCAGAAAATAGAGAAACTAACATCTCCATTCAGTTGTGGGGTTTCCCAATCCAATATAACTTCTATTTGGCTTCTCCACTGACTTATCCTCCTGACTTTCTAACACACATTAGGTTAGGTCCATTGCACCTAACCAGTCTTAGTTGTGAATCAGTTCTAGAGCCTAACCAGCAGAAGGTCCTTTAGCTTTTATACTTCATGTGTGGTTGTCTGACAGCAAAATACAGTATCTACAAATACCAGCCTATCAAGGAGCAGTGACCTTACAGTCTGCATACCTATGAAGGCTGAATGTATGGTAATCTGGAGATGTTATGCAAATTACCCAACACCCTCATTTGTGTATCTGGTGAACTCACCCTGGAAAAGCCAATAGCTCAACACATAGGGCACTTAAGTGGGTCTCCCACATCACAGGCAAGTTTCCTAGCCACCAGTCAATTCTGGGCTGGGTTTCTTTCTCTCCCTCCTCCTGCCCCCACAAAGATTTCTGAAGGTTTCAGTTTTGTTCCTCATTGGAACAAAACCAAATTTTGACAGTCATTTTTTGTGAAACAGCATTGTTATTTTCTGTTCAGCACTGATTATTCCCTCAAGTCTACGACTTCTCCCCTCAACTTTCCCATAGGTCCTTATTTCTGGCTCCCCTCTGGTGTTTCTCTGTGTCCCCTATCTGGCTACCTCTGTCCCACCTTGAATCTCCTACCCTTTCCCTCCTGGAGCAGCAGTACTTTTTCTGTATATCCACAATGGTGGCAGCTGTATCACCCTAAGGACCTGCATCATAATCCTTTTCTCTACCAGAGTCTGCTATGGTAGGACAGCACAGCAGTCAACTTCATGGACAGTGTCCCTATAGCCTCACTCCACGTTGCCTAGCAACCACACTGGAACACAGAGACCAGGGCCTAGAAGGCCATTCTGCTCTGCACACAGATTCCACCCCCCCAGACTCAAGCCATAGAGACTCGGCTTAGAGCAATATCCCGAGTGGGCCTATGGTCAAAGATACAAGTCTGCAGCGTTATACTACATAGTGCTGCTTTATCCATTACACTGCTCAGCACCTCTTCCAGGACTCTTAACCATTCACATGCAGGCTAGAGGGTCTCCCTCCCACATAGCCCAGTGGCTCCTCCAGTGAAGGACAGGAGATCAGGCATCTGCTCAGAAGCCCGAAAGAGAGTGCCTGTAATCAAGAGAAGTAATGGGCCAGGGTCTGGAGGGCAGCAGAGAGGTTTTTCATTTTCTTCAATCGGCAGAGGCAAAATCTCTCAGGGCAGTTCTGCAATCTTCTTCGCTCCCACCAGCCTGAGGTTCAGGACAGAGGATGAGTCTTCATCTTGGACCTGCAGGTTTGGGCCAGTAGGGCTCACACTAATGTGCTGAAAATAGCTGTCTAAACAGTGCTTTCAGGTTGCTGCTTCAGCTGGAGCACCAACCCCCATTCCTAGTCTTCAGAGCTGGAGCTCGAGCTTGTTTTGGAACAGTATGACATACAGATTCTGAATACATACTAACCTGTGTTGGTTTTTATGAAATGCAACCACTAAAGTGACATTCTCTTCACAGACCAAAAATATGTTGAAATTTTCATGTCTACAGAGGTTTCCTCGGGCAATTAATGGTGAAAGAAAATAACAGAAATCAACTTTTTGGTTAACTAGTCAGAACTTGCAAAGTGCTAAAACAAGTGATACTTTTAGTACATCACTCCTTGTAAGTTATCCTTGTATGTCCATCTACCTCTCTCCCCCCTTCTGTACAAATATCCTATTTAGGCCTCTCTCTCTAGTTTTTTTAATTATTTATAGAGTGATGTGATAAAGCAACGTGATTGTTTGTTACATTATAAATAGTATCGCAAATCACTGGGCAGAGTAATAAAAAGGAATTGAAAAATAAGGTGACTATGTCACTTTCATTTAAATCAGGCTAATTTGACCTTTAAATGTTGAGTCGTTTCACTAAGG
Source organism: Chelonoidis abingdonii (assembly GCF_003597395.2). Lineage (NCBI taxonomy): Eukaryota > Metazoa > Chordata > Testudines > Testudinidae > Chelonoidis > Chelonoidis abingdonii. The sequence goes on from NC_133776.1 coordinate 77,153,024, forward strand.
AAAACAAAAATCCAAGAATTAAAAGGGAACTTATTCCGAGCAGGAATTTTTGACACACAAATTTGGCCAGGTATTTGATGACTAGCATAAATATACACTTTAAAAAATAAAGTTCATTTAATAGATTTATAGATTCCAAGGCCAGAAGAGACCAATGCAATCATCTATTCTGACTTCCTGTATAATGCAGGCCAAAATAATTCCTAGAACATCTCTTTTAAAAAAATATCCAGTCTTGATTTAAAAATTCTCAATGATGGAGAATCCACTATGATCCATGGCAAACTGTTCCAATGGTTAATTACCCTAACTTAAAAAATGTATGCTTTATTTCCACTCTGAATTTGTCTAGCTTCAATTTCCAGCCACTGGTACATGTTACACCTTTCTCAGGTAGATTGAAGAGCCCATTATTAAATACTTGTTCTCCATATAGATACTTTTAGATTGTAATCAAGTCATCCCTTAACCTTCTCTCTCTTAAGCTAAATAGATTGAGCTCTTTGAGTCTGTCACTATAAGGCAGGTTTTCTAATCCTTTAATCATTCTCGTGGCTCTTCTGTGAACCCCCTCCAATTTATCAACATCCTTCTGGAATTGTGCACACCAGAACTAGTCTCAGTATTCCTGCATTGCTTGTACCAGTGCCAAAAACATGCTTAATGACTTCTTTGTTTCTGTTTTCACCAATAAGGTGGTGGTGATTAGATATCTAACATAATGAATGCCAGTGAAAATGAGGTAGGATCAGAACAGGCTAAAATAGGGAAAGAACAAGTTAAAAATTACTTAAATAAATTAGATGTTTTCAAGTCACCAGGGCCTGAGGAAATGCATCCTAGAACACTCAAGGAGCTGACTTAAGAAATATCTGAGCCATTAGTGATTATCTTTGAAAAGTCATGGAAGACAGGAGAGATTCCAGAAGACTGGAAAAGGGCAAATATAGTGCCAATCTATAAAAAGGGAAATAAGGACAACCAAGGGGAATTACAGACCAGTCAGCTTAATTTCTGTACCCAAAAAGATAATGGAGCCAATAATTAAGCAATCAGTTTGCAAACATCTAGAAGATAATAAACTGATAAGTAACAGTCAGCATGGATTTATCAAGAACAAATCATGTCAAACCAACCTGATAGCTTTCTTTGACAGGATAACAAACTTTGTGAATGGGGGGAAGTGGTTGACATGGTATATCTTGATTTTTAGTAAAGCTTTTGATACTGTCTCCCGTGACCTTCTCATAAACAAACTAGGGAAATGAAACCTAGATGGAGCTACAGTACTATAATGTGGGTGCATAACTTGTTGAAAAACCATTCCCAGAGAGTAGTTATCAGTGGTTCACATTCATGCTGGAAGGGCATAACAAGTGGAGTCCTGCAGGGATCAGTTCTGTGTCTGGTTCTCTTCAATAGCTCCATCAATGATTTAGATAATGGCATAGAGAGTATATTTGTAAAGTTTGTGGATGATACCTAGCTGGGAGGGGTTGCAAGTACTTTGGAAGATAGGATTAAAATTCAAAATGAGCTGGATAAACTGGACAAATGGTCTGAAGTAAATAGGATGAAATTCAGTAAGGACAAATGCAAAGTACTCCACAAACAAAATGGGAAATGACTCCCTAAGAAGGAGTACTGCAGAAAGGGATCTGGGGGTCATAGTAGACCACATCCTAAATATGAGTCAATAGTGTAACCCTGTTGCAAAAAAAAACTAAACATCATTCTGGGAGGTATGAGCATAAGTGTTGTAAGCAAGAGAGGTAATTCTTCTGCTCTACTCTGTGCTGATTAGGCCTCAACTAGAGTATTGTGTCCAGTTCTGGGCGCCACATTTCAGGAAAGATGTGGACAAACTGGAGAAAGTCCAAAGAAGAGCAACGAAAATGATTAAAGATCTAGAAAACATGTCCTGAGAGAAGATTGAAAAACTTGGGTTTGTTTAGTCTGGAGAAGAGAAGAGAAGACTGAGAGGGGACATAACAGTTTCCAAATACATAAAAGGTTGTTACAAGGAGGAGGGAGAAAAATTATTGTTTTTAACTTCTGAGGATAGGAGAAGAAGCAATTGGCTTAAATTTCAGCAAGGGATGTTTGGGTTGGACATTAGGAAAATCTTCCCAACCGTCAGGGTGGTTAAGCACTGGCATAAATTGCCTAGGAATGTTGTGGAATCTCCTTCACTCAAGATTTTTAAGAGCAGGTTAGAGAAATACCTGTCAGGGATGGTCTAGATAATACTTAGTCCTGCCATGAGTGCAGGGGACTGGACTAGATGACCTCTCAAGGTCCCTTCCAGTCGTATGATTCTATGAAATACAGAAGCAAAATAACCTCTCTACTACTACTCGAGAGTCCCCTGTTTATGCATCCATGGATTGCATTAGCACTTTTGGCCACAGAATCACACTGGGAGCTCATGTGCATCTGATGATCCACAATGACCCCAACTCTTTTTCAGAGTCGCTGCTTCCCAAGATACATAAGTATGGCCTACGTTCTTTGTTCTTAGATGCATGCATTTACATTTAGCCCTATTAAAACTTTTAGCATATTGTTTTGCTTGTGTCCAGCTTATCAAGTGATCTAGAATGCTTTGTTTCAGTTATTTACCACTCAGTTTGAATTATCAGATCATGTGATATGTTAACAGCTGGGATAGTATAAATACATAACACTACTACAAAGATATTTATAAAATGCTCTTCATGCACAGAACACTGATCAAATTACTGATTGCTAGTCATTACCTACATTCTGAAACTAACAGCTGAGCCATTATGATGTGACAGAGCTTTTTGCAAGCTGTAGCAGTATGTAACTTATTGGGTTGAATTTAAATAACCTATGAAAGCTACCTAAAATGATGCAATATGCTAAGGCTGATTGAAGGATCCAAATGAGGTTTAATAGCTGAATTTTGCTAAAATGTGTGCAGAGCATCTATGGTAAGAAATAGGTTTGAAAACCCAGTATGCAGTCTTTTCTTTGTGGTGTGTTCTCTTTGGAGACTACACCACGAGTCAGTTCTCTACTGAGCTTAAGACTTTACATCATTACATTAACTAATTCCACCTGGAATGCTGACAGAAAAGACCACTGTAGATTCTGTCAGCTCTTCCTTCTCCTTCTCCCTTGCTGCAGATTTCCACACTTACCTCTAATATTTTATGTAAATATTACTGGTGCCAGTAATAACTTTCACCTCTTAGTCAGTGGTTGCAGTAAGTCCTTGTAGGGTGGATAAAAACTGATGATTAAAACACTGAAAATCAGATTTTTAAAATTTGAATTAAATATATTTTTCTTTTAAAAATTGATCTATTTAAATCAGAAATTATGAGAACCTATATTAAGGCCTAAACTTATTATAATTATTTTTAAAAATAATAATATTCAAGTAGTACATACATCCTGTCAAGTTTTAAAGAAAGTCACCCCACTGAACTGGTAGAAGTCACTGGCTAAGCACCTGGAATCAGAGTTTGTTGAAGAGCTCAACCAGTTTTGGCAGCAGTAGCCTCTTATGCAGATACAGAGAGAATATTTTCTTCATTTCAATTTATTCAACTAGCTCAGTTAAATAGCTAATGATTTGTCTACATCATGGGGTAATTCGCTCTACAGGGGTGTGATTTCTAAAGCACACTAATGTGTTGTCCATTAATTTGTCCATGTAGACCCTGCTGATGCTCATTGAAGGTTCAGAAAAAATAAGATCTACTAGTCCTAAAATCCTAAAGGACACAATGACCAGAAACAATCAGTTCAATTCGCTAACTACAAATAATATTTCCTTTGTTTAATAAAACAGTTTTAAGTGCAATAATGTTTTGATAAACTTATTTTTTTCTTATGTATCCAGCACATTTAAGATACTTTTATTTATTTAATAAAAACAATTTGAAAATGATGTTTTTGTGCATTTTAATTGAGTTCTAATATCCAGCCAGATACAGCTTGGCACAAATTATGAATAAAAAAATTAATCATCTGTTAAATAAGAAAAGTATAATTTGCAATTTTCTAACAATAAAAAAATTAAGAATCTTAATTTGTGTTACACATTAATTTAAGCAATTATATAGCTTATCAATATAGTGTTAACTCCCGGTTAGCAAAAAAACTATCAAATGTAAAGACTGTATTAAGTCACAAAACATGTTTTAATGGTTACCAATCAATGAACATCAATGTTTCTTTATGAAAATAACAAAAAAGTACAAATGCAAAACAAATCAAAATGATTTAAAATTAGTCAATACACCTTGTTCCCTGCCTCTGAATTCAAAAGACAGGTGAACTAGAAGATCTCAATATGTTCAGGAGACTATGTCCTTGCCAAATTTCAAGTTTCCATCCCCTAGATCTGGTACTTCAAGCAATTACACCTTTTTATTTTTTTAATCTAGCAGAAAAACTAGATGCTCTTCATACCTAAAACTAAACAAAAAATAATGGGGGTAAAATTTTCAAAAGCACCTAAGCCCTATTTTCAAAAGTGAATTTCAAGGGAACTCAGGCTCTGAAGTCACCAAGGGTATGTCTACATAGGGATAAAACACCCATGGCTGGCCCAGGTCAGCTGACTCAGGCTCACAGGTCTCAGAGTCTGGGGCTGAAAAATCGCTTTTTAGACATTTGGACTTGGCCTGGAGCCTGAGCTCTGGGACCCTCCAACCTTGCAGGAACACATTATACCTTTCTCTGGTGGATTGAAGAGCCCACTATTAAATACTTGTTCCTTATGTAGATACTTTTAGACTGTAATCAAACCACCTTTTATTGATCTCTTTGTTAAACTAAATAGATTGAGCTCTTTGAGTCTATCACTACAAAGAGGTTTTCTAATCCTTTAATCATTCTCATGGCTCTTCTGTGAACCCTCTCCAATTTATCAACATCCTTCTTGAATTGTGCACATTAGAACTGGACACAGTATTCCAGCAATGCTTGGGTGGCATGTGCACCCCCTATTTGGGGAGCCTAGCCCTTTGCCCCACCCCTTGTACCCAAGTCCCAGCCCCCACTCTGCCCCTTCTGTCCCCTTGTTCTTGCTGGCCAGCCCGACAGTGCAGCCTTGAACCCCAGGCGATGCCCGGAGCAGCACTGCCAGCCTGCCTGTGCCTGGAGCATCCCTGAACCCCAGCTGACCTGCTGGAGGAGTCCGGAGCAGCCCCAAACCCTGGCTGGCCAACTTAGCTGGAGCCAAGTCCTGAGCTCAGGCTACTCAGAGGAGCTCTGAGCCCTGCCATGGCCCAGCTCCAGGGCTGTGGCAGGGAGCATTAGTGAAGGTTTGTGGGGAGGAGAGGTTAACCTCCCCTAATTTCTATTACCTGCCACCCATGCCTCAGTGCTTGCACCCATGCCAAATACAGAAGTAAAATAACCTCTCTACTCCTACTTGAGAGTCCCCTGTTTATGCATCCAGGCATCCCAGAACTCAGGCTCCAGCCCAAATATCTACACAGCAATTTTTAGCCCAGTGGCCTGAGCCCACAAGCATGAATCAACTGACAAGGCCAGCTGTGGCCATGCCAGGTGTTTTTTATCCCTCGGTAGTGTTATAGTATTCTTTCCCAAATCTGAACCTTAGAGTCCAGAAAATGAGATACTAGGATGAATTCCTCTAAGCTTAATTACCAGCTTAGATCTGATACGCTGCCACCAATCAGAGCTCTGAGTGTCTGATAAACTCTGGTCTCCCCAAAACCTTCCCTGGGGACCCCCAAGACCCAGATTCCTTGAGTTTCACAACAAAGGGGAATAAACCATTCCCTTCCCCTTCCTTTCTTCCTCCCAGATTCTTCCCGCCCTGGGTACACTAGGAGAGATAGACAGATTCAAGTTCCGTGAATCTAAACAAAGGGGTTTCTCCTCCCCCGTCCCTTCTTCCCCTCACCCAGAGGCAATACAGATTTAAGCTCTGTGAATCTAACACAAAGAGGAAATTTACCTTTCCCTTCTTCCCTCCAGTTCCCTGTTAAGTACAGACTCAATCCCCTTGAGCCTCAACTAAGGAAAAAAATCAAACAGGTCTTAACGATCAAAACTTTTAATAAAAAGAAAGAAAAAAAATAGAAGTTATCTCTGTAATCTAGATGGTAAATATTACAGGGTTTCAGCTTATAGACAATAGAAAAAAAACTTTCTCCAGCAGAAATACAATTTAAAATACTTTTAGCCAAATACACATTAAAACTCCACCAGCCAGATACACAGTTGTAAATACAGAAAAACAATTAAAAAGACTAAACTGTCTTTCTACCTTTGTACTTACAAAATTGGAACAGAAGATTAGAGAGCCTGTAGTTAGGTGTGGTCACTCTCAGAGCCTAGAGAGAACAACCCAAAATCCAAAAACCACAAACAAAGGCTTCCCTCCCTTGAGATTTGAAAGTATGTTGTTTCCTGATTGGTCCTCTGGTCAGGTGTTGTTTGTTAACCCTTTCCAGGTGAAAGAGACATTAACCCTTAGCTATCTGTTTATGACAGGTAGACATACTCTTAGATGCTTTCGGAAATTTTACCCCAGATCCTTACTTTGTGTAAATCAGCTTAGCTATATTGACTTTCAATGGGATGTAAGGCCCCTAAAATATTTAAGTGTTTTTAAAATTTCAGCCCTGGTTTTCAGTTTTTGGTATGATTAGTCAGATGATGATGTTGAAATAAATTATACTACAGACACTTGTACTAAGTGGATCAGCTATAGTTCTTAAATGAATTCCTGAATTTTGCTTAGGACTAAGCTGAGAGTAGCCTCCTATTTTGTGTACTATAGAACTGACATTTCAAAGAAGCAATAGTTTAAAGTGCTGAGAAATTATTTCTCTAAATCACACCATGATAAGATACTTGACCAGTCTCTATGTGGGCAGATGAAGTCATCCACTATTACTGCTTTATTAGATCTAGTTGCCTCTTTGATCTCCCTCAATATTGTGCACTCTATCATTTTTGCGATCCAGAGACTAGTAATATATAACACTACTGGTATAATTGCAGATTTTGACTTTGTAGCCATATGTGCTATTTTCCACTTAGAAATTTTCTCTCTTTTAATTCTATATAATCTTTAGGTATATTGCTGCAGTCCCAATGCAGTGGTGTAATCTGGCCTTCCAGTATCATTTACAGCAAAGTCTGACAGTATCTCATAGATTGCCATTCTCCTGTGTTTCAGAAATGCCCAGTAGATTCCACTGCCAGGCATTCTGGTTCACTTATTTTTGCTATTAAGATTCTCATATAGGTATATATGTTTTTTACAGAGATGGTGTTGTAGCCAATTTAGTCCCAGGATATTAGAGACACAAGATGAGTGAAGTAATATCTTTTCTTGGACCAACATGTGTATCTTGAACGTCTGTCTCTTTCACCAACGCAAGTTGGTCCAATAAAAGATATTACCTCACCCACCTTGTCTCTCTCTAATACTAGTATAGAGATATTTATTGTTTTTGTGTTTAGATGTGTTCCTTAGCATCACTGATATCTCTAGCAGAGGTATTTGTTTGAACTGAGTGCTCCTAATCACCCTACTTATCCTAGCTTCTAGTTTAAGTACTTCCCCAAAACTCTATTCATTTTGTTTCACATGGTTATACTTTTGTTGAGTTGGAGCCCATCCCTTGGACTGGAAGCATTTCAGAGAAAGCTACACTAAAGCCCTGGACTGAAGTCTTTTTTCCTATTAATCTAAATTTAGGACCCAGGGCTGCTTTTTTTTTTTTTTTGCCTATGCCACTGGTATCAGTATATACGAAACCATGGGGCCTTCCCTAGCACACACTAGAAATCTGTAAGTGTCTTATGACCAAGTATAAAGAGAAACTCAGACAAAGAAATGCTGTCCAGTCAGATTGGAATACAAATCCCCTTTATCTACCTCTGACATGTAGAGAATAGTGTTGCCCAGCATTGCCAGAGGTCCAGTTTTCAACTAAAATACCCAGTTGAACAGTGACCCTGGCAGCTCTGGTCAGGACCACTGACGAGGCCGTTTAAAGTCCAGTCAGCAGTGCAGTGGGGATAAGGCAGCGTCCCTGCCTACCTTGGCTCTGCGCAGCTCCCAGGAAGTGACCAGCCTGTCCCTGCGGCCCATAGGCACATGGGTGATCAGGGAAGCTCTGGGTGCTGCCCCATCGGTAGTTCCACAGCTCCCATTGTCTGGGAACCATGGCCAGTGGGAACTGTGGGGACAATGCCTGCAGGCAACATGCAGAGCCACCTTGCCATGCCTCTGCCTAGGGGCTGGACATGGCAGCCACTTCCGGGAGTTGTGCAGAGCCAGGGCAGCCAGGGAGCCCACCTTAGCCCTGATCCACCACCAACTGGGAGCCACCTGAGGTAAGGGCCACCTGGCCGGAGCCCAAACCCCTGCCCCAGGTCAGAACCCCCTCCTGCACCCCAACTCTCTACCCCAGCCCTGAGCCTCCTCCCGGAGCCTGCACCCCAAACCCGTACCCCAGCCCTGAGCCCCCTTGTGCACCCAAATTCCCTCCCAGAACCCACACCCACTCCTGCACTCAACCCCCTTGGCCCCAGACTGGAGCCCCCTCCTGCGCCCACAACCCCTCATCCTCAGCTCCACCCCAGAGTCTGCACCCCCAGCCGGAGCCCTCACCCCCTCTCGCACCCCTGCCCCAGCCCAGAGCCCCCTCCTACACCCTGAACCCCTCATTTCTTGTCCCACCCTGGAGCCCGCACTCCCAGCTGGCATGCTCTCACCCTAACCACCTGCCCCAGTCCGGCAAAAATGAGTGAGGGCAGGGGAGAGCGAGCAATGAAGAGAAAGGAGCTGGAGTGAGTGGGGGCGGGGCCTCAGAGAATAAGAGGGACAGGGGCGGGGCCTTGAGGAAGGGACGGGATGGGACAAGGGTGTTCCATTTTATGCAATTAGGAAATTGACAACCCTGGTGTTGCCCCAACAGGACCCTTGAAAACTATGCCCATGCCTGGGGATTGTGAATAGGCTCCACTATTGTTTGTTGAAGCGTCCTGTAGATGACGAGGTGTCTGAGGTAATGTTGCTCTGCATAGCATACACTTGCATATGCTTGCTCTTCTGAGCGGACCATTCCATCTTTTGAATGTGGGAGTGAGCTGAGGTAAATGTAAGGGTAATAGCAAAGGCTGCCATGTTCAAAAAGAGAGAGTAGCGCTAGATGTTCAGTATGAAAAACCCACTATGAAAAAAGAAGCTTCTTGGGCCTTGAAAAGATTTGTCTCCAATGTGTTTTGCTGTTTAGTATTTTAGATATTTTTTAAACAGTGTATGAGCTTTGAAATAAACAGTTTAGTTTATAAGTGTGAACTATAGGTTACAGTACTTCGGGGGGGACCCATGCAATGGAAGTTTCCCACATTTTCCACCTATTCTTTTTTTCTTTCTTGGTACAAGTCTGACTGTTTGGATTCACATTGTTCTAACTATAGAACTTAGTGGTGTTTGTTTTTAAAACATGAGGAATTAACAGCTATAGTATTAGACATGATGTGGATATATGTCTTTTTCTCTTTAAAAAGAGGATCTGAAGGCTATGACAACATGTGCAGGGGGCAGGGAGAGTAAACCTGGCATAGCACATTCTGCCTACATGGGCTTGAATCAGATTGTGATAGTCATCTAGTGTTATATCCATATTTTTGTGAATATCCATTTGTCTTCTGCCTCTCTCTCGGGGCACAGTATGCTGTGTGGAGAATCACAGAAAAAGCCCAAATGCAAATATATCTATTCCTGTGAATATTCTTTGGCATGAACATGAAGCAAAGGAAGGTACCTCCAGTTTTTAAGACTGCAATAAGAAGGTCAGAGCTGTCAGAGGTTTTTATACTCAGTGATTCCTCTCTGTCCAAAAGGTGATCTTTCAGGCAGCCCTTCAGGGAAGAACAAACATTTTATTCCAGACTGTTTTTTATTATGCTAGTTTTGATGTTATTCGCATGAATGTGGAAACCAGAGGTTAGTAGACATATATAATTTCTTTTGCCACAGAATAATGCATTTGTGGGGATGAACTAAATGTGACCCAAGAGTTGTCAAGACAAATTGACTGACTGCTCAAGCGCTACTGAAGTTTTTAAAGACACAGTTTTCTAAGCTGTGTTTTTTTTATACTTTAAATTTTAGATCTACGGCATTTATGTAACCAGTGGTTCCTTTAGAAAAGTTTTAAAAATACAAGATTATTTGAAAAATAAGGTCAGATTCAGCCTGACTTCTTGGCAGTGAAAAGTCTGTCTGGGAAAGAGATTGTAGAAGTAGAAATAAGCTGTAACCTTCTCCTTGTTGAGGGTGTCCTTCCAAGATGGCAGCAGACCTGGATGGGAATGGTGCAACTAAAATAATAACTCAGCTGCTTTCACCAATGTGGTGTCCATGGTGGTCCAAGTTATAACTGAAAACTGCTTTAATTTCCCAAGCAGATAATCTGAGTCATCACAAGTTCGCCACCAGTGAGGCGATGCCCTCTGGTGAAAAGAAGAATTAGCAGTTGTAGAGGATACAGTTTACACATCCAATGAATCTGGCCTTGAGGTATTTCCAAAATTAAATGTAAAGCAAATGAGAAAAATTAGGAAAGCATAGGAGATGGGGAATTAAAATACATATTAACTATTTTAAAGATACTTGGTAGGTAAAATAGTGAAACAGTTTTGATGATGATTGGTAAGTATTTGCACATATTAGGCACTTAAATTTAATTTGGGAAGCAAAATACAACATATGTAGGTGCTCAGTCTTCCAAGTCTGAAATCATCCTGGAGCACATATATTATATAATAAAAACTCTTATCCAAAACAGGAAATCATGTGCAATTCTTGGAAATGTACATTTGAACTTCTGTGAAACTCTCTGGAAAAGTCCTGTCCATCTTAGACACTCTGAGGTCTGCCAGTATGATGACACATTCTACCCATTTTCTTTTGCTGATGAAAAGAGTCAGATGGCTCCAGTCACCAAGAGTAGTCATTGGCCAATCTCAGCATTTCTTGCTTAGGGAGCAGTCTTTATATAACTGACCTCCCTGTGGGTGTAAACCTGAAAGTTGCTGATGACTTTTTGGCCTTATTGCCTAATAAGATGTGCAGGAAAAGATGAAACATATAATTCATGTGAAAGAAGTGCAATAGACACAAGAAATGGCGCTCTGGTATTTTGCGTCTTCACTGCTTTGTTAGCTCAAAGTATAACTTGAGTGTTGTCCTGAATCCCATTCACACACACAAATCTCTAGCTCAAATTAAGTGATGCTTTAAACTCAATCTGGCTGTCCCATGAATGGGTTGTGGGTTGAAGCTCCAGTGCTGCTGATTCTTGAGCTAGTAATGCCGTGGAAACTCGGCTACTCTGTGCAGCTGAAGTGTAGTTCTGCAGTGTGAGAGCTCTTTCTTGAGCTAGGTTAACGTGAGAGGAGTAAACTTGAGTGTAGATAATTTGAGTTAACACAGGAGTGAAGATAAGCCCTGAGTGTGTGTTGTCATTATTGCAAGATTGCTGTGTGCAAGACTAGTGCAACAACCATGCAGGGGGAATGTCACAATGAAAGTAAGATGTGACTAAAGGAGACAGCAGCATCATATATTCCCTCTGCTAGTGCTTGTTAGAGACAGTTTGGGGTTTTTTGCCTAATGCTACTTTAAAGTATGCTATTCACTATAGCAGTGGTTCTCAAACTGTGGGTCGGGATCCCAAAATGGGTCACAATCTCATTGTACTGGAGTCTCCAGGGTGGCATTAGACATGCTGGGGCCTAGGGGCTGGGGCCAAAGCCCAAGCCCCACTGCCCAGGGCCAAAGCCCAAGGGCTTCAGCCCTGGTTGGCAGGAGGCTCAGGTGACAGGTTTCCCGCCTGGGACAGAAGCCCTTAGGTTTCAGTTTTGGCCTCACCAGGTTTTGGAATTGCTCCCGACACACCTAGGGCCACTGGGCTTGGATGGGCTCAGGATTCAGTCTCCCCTCCGTGAGTCGTGAAATAATTTTGTTGTCAAAAGGGGGTCACAGTGCAATGAAGTTTGAGAACCCCTGCACTATACCTACTAGTGTGACCAGGGTGCAAGAAAGATACAAGGAGGGCAAATGTGCACATCTGGTTTTGCTAAATGGTGGGGCAATTTGGTGCAGAAGACCCTAACTATTTAGAAAAGAAGTGTCCTGCAACTATTTTTGCGCTGATGAGCCAGAAGATAAAGGAGTGCAATAAGGTTCACATGAAGTTGCCAACTGTCAGCCTGAAACAAGCTATGCAGGGGGATAACCACAACTGTCTGCACTAGTATATGAACAAACCAGCAAAGAGATTTAGAAGACAGTTTCTGGCTTGTTAGACTGTATTGTTCCTGAGCAGTTGTTCATAACATAAGCATCTATTTGCATTTTAAGGATAATTTAGAAATATATACACTCTGACAGTCTCCAAGGACCACTGTTTTAAAACAAATTGTCCTTGTGTAAAATTAAGTAGTTAGGTGATACATAGTTCCATTCGTGTTTCCCTTTCTGTAATATGCCAGAGTTTCAGGAATTGTATATAGCTCTGGGCAACACTTTACCACTATTACCCTCTGGGTCAGATGTTATTTATATAAGTGAAAGAGAGAAACCTTTTTAACGTCCAAGTCCTGTGAGACGATAAACAATAAGAGATGAGGGCCTCAGCTGAGCATGTATGTTAAAAAAAAATATACTTAATAGAATCAACCTTGTGTTATAATTTATCTTTGGATGCAGTAAAAGGTGAAATGTTACAGCAGCAGATTTATAATTAATACTTTGTGATATATATGCCAACCAGTGCAATTTTTCCCCATATCTAATGTTCAGAAGACAATAAACTCTCTTTAGTAATTACCTGAGAAATGATAATACCTGTTTTATGTTTTGGGGGGAAAGGTAATGCATTTGACAAGTCTCTCCTCTGGCACACTAAGCCCAATTTTATAAGGACCCTGCTGTGCATAATTTGAAGAATACTACATTATTAGTGTCAACAGCAAATTTCATGCTGCTGTTATAAGTACTATATTGTACAAGAAATATACTTCTTTCATTCAGGCACAATATACTCATTAGGAGTAATACACATGTTTAAAAGGGGACTATATATTAAAGTATCTGTTCATTCCTGGGTTCTGTCTGTCTGTTGCTTACTTTTCCTCTAGTGATGGAACTTTTAAAACCTGTAAATTCTGGGATGGAAACTCAAATTCAAACAACACAGTGAAAATTGTATGAATCATACACTCTGTGTATATACCGTATATGCTAATTATTAGTAGTAGAGAAGAAAAGTAGCACAGACCCCTCAAAAATCAAAATAACTTTTCTTCCTCCCACCCCTGACTTTCTGTGAAGAACCTATCTGCACAGGGCAAAGAAGCCATATCAAATGACATCAGCCAGATAAAACAGAAACGAGAGAGAGAGCGATGATGGAAATTTGCATAAAATCTATTCTGTGATTAAAGGTATTATAAAGAAAAAGGAGAAAACAAACAGAGGATTGCCTAGAGTTCTTCTATGACTCATGGAAGTAGTCACATGACCAGGCCAGACTGTTGTAATCTTTGTGAAATGACAGTATCTTCCCCAGTATGCTTATCACAAACAAAGAGAAAAAAGAGAAGAATAACAAGCAGACAAAAAACAACATGCTTTCTGGGGTGTAAGTTCACAAAAAATGAGAGCTAGGTTTTGTGGCATTGGTTTAGATTAGAATTTAAAAGACCTGACTTCTCTAGATTTCATAGGCTAATTAAATATAAACTGTGTGAAAAGCACATACAAAGTAAATGTGCAAGGAATATATGTAAGCAAATTATGTATCTACAGTAAATGCACAGTACACAGTATTTGTCAAATTTGCAATTCTGAGAGATTTGTACAGGACTAGAAGGAAATAAAGCAGTGAGTTTTACAATTAGAACATTAACATCCTAGAATATATGATAAATATCTTTGTACAGAGAATGGTACTAAAGTAATGGCCCTTAATTCTCATGTTGTAAGATTACACGTGAAGATCCTAATATATGAATGGGAAAATATCCCTTTACGCTATTTAATAACAGCCACAATAATTATTCTGTTAATTGATACTGCATGCACACACGCAGTTCTAGATCTAAAAATACCAGTCCACTGCAGATGTATAATAAGCAATTATTTTCAGCTCCTTGATGGAGGTAGGTTATATTAACATTCTATTTAATTATATTTTCTGAGATCCCTTTTCTCTGATGCTTGTTCTAACTCTATTATCTTAAAACCAATTTTTGCAATGAGAATCTCTTGATCTTCCAGAGAATCTCTATATATGGGGCTCATGAGCCACATGCAGCTCTTTTACAGTTAAAGTGCGGCTGGCGGAGCCCCCCAACACCCTCCCCATTCTCTGCCTACCAGACTGGGAGGGTAGGGGAGGCTAGGGGCTTCTGCCAGAGATGACTGGTGCCTGCCAGGGCCGGCGCTTCCATTTAGGCGACCTAGGCAATCGCCTAGGGTGCCAGGATTATTGGGGGGTGGCATTTTGCCGGGGGGTAGCAGGCGGTTCCAGTTGACCTGCCGCAGGCGTGCCTGCGGAGGGTCCGCTGGTCTCGTGGCTTCAGTGGGCCTCCCGCAGGCACGCCTGCGGCAGCTCCACCAGAGCTGTGGGACCAGCGCGCGGGGCGGCGAAATGACCATGCGCCTAGCGCGCCAAAAACACTGGCGCCGGTCCTGGTGCCTGCTGAGAGTGGAGAGGCACAATTTAAAGGTTTGGCACCCACAACAGCTTCAGTCATGCCTCCACAGGCACGCCCCACCTCTTACCCTCAGTGGCCACTCTGCAGCATCCAGGGGTTAGCTCCACATGGAGAGGCAGGGGCAAACAGCGGGAAGCTGCAGGGAGGGGCTGCTGCTTTAGCCACAGCTCCCAACTTGACAGCTTCAGCAGTTGCCAGGCAGGGATGGGGCCTGGCGGCACCATGTGCCTGAGCCAGCAAACTCTGGCAAAAATCGGGTGAGGGGTATGTGACCCATGTGCCTTCCCCCATGCATCACCTCTGGAAGCAGTGGGGCTGGGTTCAGGGCTCTCGAACTTCTGAAGATTGTGATATGTGGCTCAGAGGGTCAGTAACTTTGGCCACCCTTGCTCTACAACCCAACAGCAGTTGTTCTTGGTGTCTTATAATGGCTAAGGAGACGTTGTCCATATATGAAGATTTTCTAGCTGGAGATTCAACATACTGCTGAGAAGGAGAAGTTCGCCTTTAGAAGATGAAAGAATTGGCAACCCTCTAGCTGAATTTGGTATCCTGTGATTCCCTGTACTAATGTGGTACTATGGATGAATGGTGGACAGCTGGTTCTTCATTTCACTGTGATTCTCTATATTGTAGTGCCTAAACATACTTGACCTCTTCCCTACATGGTGTAATGTGCTTACACCTGTTGAGGCATATTCCTTTAATTTTGTATCTGTTTGAGATTTGCATTTTATTTGTGAAAATCATCACAATTCTAAACCAATGTGTTTTGTAGGGTAACAAAGTAAATAAGAAAGACCTTTCTTTCTCCCATCTCCTTGAAGGCTGTGGCCTGGGGATCCCTGTGGCATAACCTCAACTTCTTTGGGGGGAGGAGGAACAGTAATGACCCTCCCCTTCCCCACCCTCATTGGAATGGCCTTTTGTTCCCTACACACTGAGTCAAGGTGGTTTAGGGTAATTTACGTTGTCACACACCATCAGGCAGTCACAGGGGGGTGGGTCGGGGGGGGTGTGTGGAGAAATTCCTCCTTCCTTCCTGGCTGTCTCAGGCATCAGTTCCTTTGTTACCTGCAGAGTGGATCTAACCTTCCCTTCTCTCTGTCACTACTACATTTGCATCACAGAAATGAGGGTGTCCCCCCCTCACAACTGCTTTGTGACCTGCCCCATAACCCACTTTTGGGTCGAGACCCCCACTATTACAATACCCTGAAATTTAAGATGTAAACCTCTGAAAATGTGAAATTGGCCAATTTAAAAACCCTCTGGCTGTGAAATTGACCACAATGGACTGTGAATTTGGTAGGGCCCTAGGTCTGAACAGTGTATTTCCAGCAGTCATAAACACTGCTCTTTCTAAGCAAGCACATTTATTCATCACGTAAAAGCACTACAGAGAAAACAAACAATAAACGTTCCTATATGTGTGCTACAGAGTTCACCTGTCAGTCCTAGGGGCTCCAGTAAGCTAAAGTGCTTCTAACCCTTCTGCAAAAGTTGGGATCCCCGCTTCGGACAGGAGGTCCTCTCCATTTGCTGGATCAGAAGAAAAGGCCCTGAGTCAGTTTAAACTCAGGCTATTTATCCAAACCACCCACTGTTTTTAGTTCCTGGAGGAGCTGTCGTAGTCCTCCTCCACATGGAGTAGAACACAACCATACATAAACTTAAAACAGTCGACCCCAAAGATACTGCATGGGTTTGCAATATCTGTCACAGCCTTGACGGTTCCTTTCTAAATGAATAGGCTATTCAAACACAATGTTTTAGGATTGTCAGTCGGTTTTGTATTTGATGTCCCCCCCCAGAAGAGTCTTAGGCTGATGTGGTTAAACTTAAAACAGTCGACCCCAAAGATACTGCATGGGTTTGCAATATCTGTCACAGCCTTGACGGTTCCTTTCTAAATGAATAGGCTATTCAAACACAATGTTTTAGGATTGTCAGTCGGTTTTGTATTTGATGTCCCCCCCCAGAAGAGTCTTAGGCTGATGTGGTTTTTTTTTTAAAAAAACAGGCTAACATTGAAGAAGGTTGCATATATGTCAATCAAACAATGATACTTAGCACAGTGCTAGCATTTATGTTATGTAAATGTGGGAGAATCACTGTTTGAGACAAGCTGCTACAAAGCAAGTAGTGATTTAATGGAAAGCAAAAAGACTGAAAGGGGTTTGCCAGAGCCCGATGTGATGTGAATGTTAACAAGCCCTCTTGCATCATCAGCATCCCTACTCTTCATCCTGCTTCCCTCCCCTTCTCCAGCCAGCTTGAAACCAGGGAATTACACTCTAAGGAAAACCCTTCAACTAAACTTATAATTACTCAAAACAGAATCAATGCAGCACAGTTAATCCGATTATTAACTGAATTAAATTTCATTTGTATTATGTCCACATCTCCTTTGGAGACTGGAGAAATGCAGCATATGCTGAAAATATATTTGTATTTTGAAAATTGTTTCCATTATTAGACTCAAAAGAAAAGCAGATTTTTATGATTTCTATATACAGATATTTATTTAGCGTGTGTTTTTAAATAACTATACACCAAAAAGTCCTTTTATGTGGGTTATTCTTACAAATGGGACTGAAAACTGCAAATTTAGACTCAAGGAGCTTGATTCTTTTTATATGAGAGTAAATCAGGAGTCACCTCCCTGAAATAGTTTATAGTCATGAAAAACCAGTATCAAGTGAAAGGAAATCAGGTTCAAGGAGTGTCTGCCTGATCATTCCCTGTGGGACAGGGTCTGCCTCCCTACAAAACAGGCAGTCACTGGCTTACAGCCATGGAAATCTACAGATATCTTGAGATATACAGGAAGAAAGAGCTAACCACTCAGAAGTCTGTACCTCAGCACAGCTTCCTGACTCTCCCATGGCAGCACATCATCTGCCTCAGTAAGTCTGCAGAATTCACTTCCCTTTCCTAACAAGATGAACGCCTTTTAACAGGGTGCAAGAATTCAGGCACATTCCGCCAGCCTGCTACAGACTTGTTCACTAAGGACCAGATACTGTCAGCCTTACTAACATTAAGTAGTATCTTATTATGCAAGTAGTCCCCATGATTCTGAATGGACTACTCAGTATATGAAGCTGAATGATATAGTTATGACATGGTCTGGGACTAAATGACATTGTTTAACTATGAAGCACAAGGAATTAAAAGTGCAATTTCCTTTATTTCTAATGAGAGAGAGAGAAATTCTTCTGTTTCAGGATGAGGTTATGGGGTCAATTCTTCTCTTGACCATACAAGTGTACTCCAGTATAAATCTATTGACATAAATGGAATTTCTCTTGATTTACACTGGTGGAAGTAAGAGAAGAATCAGAATCTATATTATTAAAACTGGTTTTCTGTATGGATGTATTGATTATCTCTATCTATTCCAGTATATATTTGCTTGAATATGTATGACTATTAATGAACTGCTGATTTAACTTTACTACGTGATGACATTTTTTTAGAAGATGGCTTGGGGTCCATTCCTTGTCCCCACTGTTTGCCAGTAGCAATGCTATGTAGTGACTACTGTAAAATACAAAGTTGTATCTATCCTGTAGTGCTGGTGTGAGGCTGAATTCATTAATATTTATAAAGGACTTTGAGATCTTCAGATAGAAGTTGCTATATAATGTCAGAGCAATCATTTATTATCTTGCAGACATCGATAGTCAATAACCGTGTTCTTAAGAGCTTTGACATATTAGATACATTTATTGTGAAAGATTCATACACTTGAGTAATTGCCCACATTCTGTCATATACCCCTAGTCAAATGAAGATTTAAAACTCAAAAATCTATACTTTCTACTGTCATATTCAGTGTAATACCCAGAAGTATAACTTGGCTTTTTTATTTTAGAAACTAGGCTCCATTTTAGACAGTTGAATTATGTCCAATAAGGAGGGATCTATAAAACCACTATTTACTAATAATACATGGAAAAGTGCTGGAAGCAATTTTTCCTCTAAAGCTAATCTGCAATATGGGTAGGAGACTATATCAAACTCCTAGGAATAATTTTCACACAACCCTATTTAAAATAATGACAGACTAACATGGTCAGGCCATTTCAGTCTCCATATTTAGGTTTCATTAAAATAAGCTTTGGCAAAACCTAAGATGAACACAAATTTTTCCATTTTTTTAATGCTAATTAAATAGTTTTCATGTAAACATTCCCCTGCAGTATTTCCAGGCCAAATACTGCAGCAAAAGGAACTCGCTTAAGCTATTTTCATTCTCCAAGTTAAGCGAAATGCAAAAACTAAATATGTGAAAAGTAAATTAGATTTGTACAATTTTTTACATGTAATAATCCAAGGTAATAATAGTGACACAGAAATTTAATGTTTTAATACAACTATTTGAGCTTTTAACCTGAGTGTCTCTTTAACATATGTAAATTGACTCACACAATTATAGCTGTTTAAATTCCCTCTTTGCATATGTCATAACCATAAACTACAAACTCCAGAGTGTAAACTAAACCCCTTTAGATAAATATATTTCATAAGGATATAGATGTTATAGTATAATTAGTTGGGCTGCTTGTCAAGCTTACTCATACAAATACATTAGAGAGTAAATCCTTGAACATAGGGGATTCCATGATGATTCAGAGAGGCCATTATTACAGGCATAATTTGTCCACCAACAGCCCTACCTTAGTACTTGGTTGGTTTTCATATGAATGAGTAAATGCAATACCTGGCATCATGTGCATGTTGTAAGCATTTTTTATGTAAACTAGGTGCATATATAAGTAAAAGTTTATTCCTTTTACTTCCTTGAGCTTAGTATATAAATATTTACATCACATATACAGTCTAAGTACATAAGTGTACAATAATTCTGGCAAATATATACAATCCAACAATGACAGTTTCTATAAAAACAAATGTTTACTTTAGTTAAATACAGGCTTTATTGAGTCAAACATTTTATAACTGAAATGAACTAGCTGCGAGTGACGAAAAGTGAAAAAACGGAATAATCTGAAAGGGCCAGATTTTGATACCCTTCTCATGCTGGTTTGTACCTTACTCTGAGTAGCCCTATAGAGGAATTTAATGGGGAGACAGGAAGGGGAAGGAAGTTTTGCCATAAAAGCATCTTGCTGAGGGTTGAACTGTAACATTATAGTCTAGCCCATAGTAAGGGGCACCATGATATGTGCTATCCTTGGACCAGCTTGGCAGGGAGATTGAGCCCAAGTCATAGTCCACCTCCTGGACTTCCTGCTGCTCAGAGAAGGAAGTAAGATGCAACAACGTATATCTCCTGGCACACTGGCATAATTACACCACCAGGTGTGGTGGGGGATAAAGTCAAGGACCCACCACTTCCTGTGTGGCTGCACAAGGAAAGCTGTAACCACTCTGTGGAGTGGTAGATACAAACAGCATTTCCAAGTTCCACACAATATTAAGAATGTTAATACTAGGTAGAATATGTAACAACTTAATTTTAAAATTAGATTTCTAAGTGATGGCTATGCTGCATAGGTCAGTTCCTAGGCTCACAGAGGATAAATGGGTAGCACAGAAGCTGCTGAGGGTATGTGTGATACTGTATACCAAACTTTCTTTCATCAATACCCAGACATATCTCTGCCTTGAAAAGCAACTCAAACTCAGCAAACAACAAGACTGGGTCTTCCATTGGCTAGAAGGGCCAAGACGAGGACATATAGCCAGTCAGGCAAATCAAGAACACTTGCCTGCTTTGTCTAAGGAGGAGTGCTGGGTGAAGCTGAGACAGGAGAGAAGATTCACAGTCCTAACCCTGGGCCTGGGCCTAATAATCAGACTGCACCTTCATTTAACTGGGACTAATCGGTTACTTTTATTTTGAAATTTAAAGGGTCAGGTGGCCAGTTCTTTAAGTTTAATTTTAATTCACTATTGGAGGACTAGTGAAAACTCACAGCATGAGACACTTTGCTCCAGGAGAGCTGTCACAGAACCATTTGGCCTGTAGGATCTTAACTACTGTTGCAGATGTTGAGGAGAGTTATGAGAATGTGAAGTAAATAGGTTAAAAACTAAACAATAATAATCTTGTTTCTGGCCTTGCTTTTAGTTTAAACAGGCTGAATAAGCAAACAAGAGAATGCACCCCCTTTTCACTCTCTCCCCCTCCCCACCCTACCCCAGCTGGTAGCCTTGAAGATAAGGAGCTAATGGAGCATGGAGTTGCTATGGCAACCAAATAGCTGGAGGGGAGGGAAGGGTGTAAAGAAAAGACGCAAAGACTGCAAGAAAGTGACCATGGCCAAAAGTAACCCTGTTCCTTATCCCTCCTGTCAGGTACAAAAGAGATGGTCTTATCAACCCCAGACTCAAAAACCCCCAGAAAAAACATGACCATATATTGAAAGGGGTGGTACCAGGGGATGGACACTACAAGTATAATTAATTTTTCCAAGAAGAGGGAGGAGAAGAGGGAGCTCTGTCGATGTGCAGAGCTAGGGGTCAGGAGAAGAAGAGGGTTCTATCGACGTATAAAACAATAGCTGGGGGAGGGGGAAAGGAAAACTCTATCAGCATATAAAAATAAACCCAGCTGATGTAAAAGGCTTTGGAATATGGTTAAACTCTATCAGTGTATGGAAATAGCCCGACTGGTGTAAAGGGCTTCAAAATATGCTGGCTTGTTTAGCCCCAATAAACCCATCAAATTGCCTGCAAACTGGTCTCTGGACTGTTGTTTTCTGGCAAACTGTCTGGGAACTGAGAAAGAAGAGGGAGCTGGATCCCTGCCAACATCAAGTAAAGACCCCAGCTTTTCCTGTGAATTGGCAGGAGTGACAATGTTCTTTTGTAAACTGAGCAAATTTATGTGGAATCAATGAGACACAAAAACTATAGAACTTCTTGTCCCACACCCCCATGTCACTTTCAGAGTTGAACCGCAGCTTCACTACCTGAACTGCATATGTGAATGTGGTGTTTTGTGCATGCAAACGAACATGCCTGAAAATCTTGCAGGCAATTAATGAGGGCAAACTGACAGGATGGCTCTATGTGTTTTGATTAGACATTGTGATCCTCATGATGCATCTGACATCCTAATGATATAGATGGAAACTGTGTTCATGAATCAAGATCAATATACAGTACTATCAGTTACTTTTATTTTATTTTGCAGTTTTAAACATTATTATATAATTTTAAAGACCAGTTGGCCAAGCTTTTCAGCACCAAGTGTCACATTGCTATGGCACCAAGTGCTATGAACCCAAGGGATGTACCTATGGTGGTTGATCTTAAAAAACCTGCCAGTTGCCTAGATCAGGGTATCTCAGTACTTGTAGCATTCTGTATACTTCATTATATCTTCACCTAGTGGATACTGCAAATACATGGGCAATACTTAGTTATCTAAGGTAACTAGCTAGTTTTTTAGAGATAACTATGTTAGTACAGTGCATTTGGAAAAAAAAACAAAAGTCAGATATTTTAATGTGTCAGGAAGGTAAATTTATCTGTTCCTCTTCTGTGTTTGTGTTAGTATCTTAGAATCATAGAAGATTAAGGTTGGAAGAGACCGTAGGAGGTTATCTAGTCCAATCCCCTGCTCAAAGCAGGACCAACCCCAACTAAATCATCCCAGCCAGAACTTTGTCATGGGTTAGAGTTGTCAAGGGTTAGGATATGCATCTTCATGCATATTAAAAGGAGTTGAGGTAAAATCCTAAAGTCTTCCTTCAGGCAGTGACTTCAGCAGGAATAAAATAGAGATAATAATACTTAACATCCTTTGCAGCATGCTTTGAGACCTCTGGGTGGAAAGTGCTATATAAGAGTTAAGTTTATGATTTGACATGAGTAACGACTTCAGGATTTGGGATATCTTTATGTATTTGTAGTGCCATTAGGTATATAAATGTTAACTCCTCTCTATTCCATATAAACAGTGAATTAGAATATAATGGTGGTTCTGCCTCAAAGGAACAATGCCTTTTTGTAAACAAAAGATGTAATTCTTGTAAATTAATAATTCCTAACACTGCAGATCACATTTAACTGTAAAATACATTCAGAACTCTGAAATATGGTACTCAATTAGTGGCTTCAAGAAGGAATTGTGATCATTAAAAGGAAGAGGCTTCTGTGGGGTAGCTAGGAGGAGGACGAGGAAAAGGCGAGGAAGAGGGGAAATCTTCAGAATTCCTACAGTCAATTGTAAAAACTGCAGCAATTTTTCCATTCAATCAAATTCTCATTTAAAAGAACTCAGTAATAATACTGGCAATCACTAGCTAACATTTAAACTGAGTAACCTATAGATCACTTTTTTCATTTACTGTATGTAACAACTGAGTTTTTTAGTTAGCTGCCAACACAGTGTCTTGACTTTGGATACTAGTTGTTCACAGTGCCAGCCTATAAGTGGGGAGCTGCAGTTCCTGCAAGAGTTTCCTTTTTTTTTATTTACTTTACTCTGAACAAGTTAAATTTATATTTAAGTCTTCAAAATAGGGCTTAAGTGAGACCTGAGTGGTACATGGGCCCTCTGCACAGGAATAAACTTCAGCCAGTGTGAGAAAAACGGATACCATTGCACTTCATACCACTTCATATAGTATGTAATTGCAATGCATGACATATGAACCCCATTATAAGGATCACAAAGAAATAGGTGCTTTGTGAGACCCCTGCAGCCAGGTGTACTGCCAGCAAGGGGTAGGTATAGTAGATACTGAGAAAGGGACGCTGCATATGCACAAGCCATGTTTTGGACATGATTTTCCCGTGGAGACTGTCTCTGCATGTTCAGTAAGTCATGTCTTCTACCAATTTTATGCTGCTATGGTGAATTTAGAAAGTCAGTAAAGCCATCGATATATTGTCCTCTTCCAGTCATTTAGGTGAGTGTGGAGCATTGTGTTCCTTGTAACTAGATTCAGCAGCGTGGATTGTTCAGATGATTGGGTACCAGTCATGGTTCAGTATGGACAAGTGTAAAACAATTAGTTTTGGCAAATAGAATCAAGTTTGGGAATATTTGCTAAATTTATCAATTATATCTTATGAAAAACAAATGAGTTTAATACTTATACTCAGCATTTATAAATGTTACATTATTAATTATTATTTGCAAGGGCTGCTTTGCTCAATGTTGCAAATGACAGTCCTTGCCTGAACGAGTTTAGTCTCATCAGTTTACAAACATTAATCACAACTCCTTAAGTGAGGGTGGGGAAGGGAAGGGGCGAATAACTAGATAATTGAAATGATCTCTGTAGTTTACAGTAAGATATTTTAAAAACAAACAAATTACCATAATAAAGAGGTTATAGTTACAGTATAAGGTACATGTTAGTCCACCATCTGGATGTAATCTATATTATGATAGAAGATTTAGTTTGATTTATCTATCTCTAATAATAAGTACTTCACAGTTTTAAAAAACAACAATGCTTTGTACAACAACAGGTTAAGTCATTCTTACTGGAATTTCAAGGTGAAAATCCTTTAAAAAATTACGGGAATATTATTGTTGACTAACTTTAACTACATAACCAATAAAAAGAGACACAATTAATTTAGAGTCAAAGGAGTTACACAGGTGTAAAATCACAAACAGGCCAAAATAATTACTATTATGGAGAAGTCTTAGAATGAAAACAACAATGCTAACTTTTCTATAGGTTTTTTTTTGCATCTCTTCCAGAGTTTAACAACAAGTTATATGATAAAAATTCTATAAAGTTTTTTAAAAAGCTATAGAAATGTTATCATTCTCCTAGATTTTATAGTTTTAGAATAATTTCCTAGAATGTTACTGGTTAAATCTCTATTTCATTTTGTATGTCTTTTTCATATGGATGATATTAAAAAGTGTGTGTATATTTCTTATTCATTTTACTTAGTACAAAGATCTGACATTTTTAGGACAAGAAAGAGGACATTTATCCCAACATTTCCTTTTTTGTTTTCTCTTAATCCCACGTTCTTCTTTTTTATCCTACTCTTCAACCTCCTCTAGATACAAATCTAAGTGTCTGAACCCTTTACACATAGTACTATAATTTCAACTCTGACATGATAGCAATATTAAATATTGACAGTAAGGATTTATCCTCACACATTCTTTCCCATTCACATACCTCTTCAGTGTGATATTTCAGTTTAAATCAATGGGCACTGGTGTCCTACTCATATCTAGCAATTTCAGATTTCTAACTCACTGAGTGACCTGTGCTTAGGATAATTAGCATCTTTCTTATGCTGAACTGACAGCTACCTGAGAAACAACAGGCATTCTCAGTGTCAATAATGCTATCCAGCCCAAGGCTTTTTCTGTAAATTTATAGAATAAATAGGGTCTGCCACAAGTCAGATTTGTTGAATAAATTGTGAAAATGTTTTACAGTTTTACAGAATCAAAGGCCAGATCAGAACAACAGAAAAGAATGGAGTATTAATCTTATGCCTTACCAAATATGGCAGTGTTAGGCAAACAGCCATCAACTGTAGTGGTCGTAGTAGTACACAGTAGTTCCCAAAGGCTCCGATCATGATCAGGGCCTCATTGTGTATGTACAGTAATGAGAAGACAGTAAGAGACAGTCCATGGCCCAGATCCACAAAGGGACTTAGATGTTGGAATGCTCAGCATTGCAATGCCTAACTTTTAGACATTTAGCCATCCAGGAGAATCCACAAATCCTTTTGTTGTGCTCCCTATGAGAGTGAGAGAGAGAGAGAGAGAGAGAGAGAGAGACACGCCTGTCCGGGGAGCCACCTAAGCTAGCCCATAGCAGATGCAAGGAGAGAGGCGTGTCCTAAGCCCTGCCATTCTCTGGCTGGGATCAACTTGAGGAAATCCTCTCCTGAAGTCAGTCACCTTATTCAACTAAGTTGTTTCTTGCACGAAAGGCAGTAGTGCATGTCTAACAACCAGAGCCATCCCTTGGGAAGAGTGAATTGGGGTAACCGCTCCTGGTCCCACACTTTGGGGGGCCCCATGGGCCGGTGCAATTGGCCAGTTCGGGCAGTCCTGTAAGACATAGATGTGGGAACTAAGGGTGTGGGGAGTACTGCAGCACCCTTGGCCTCCTGGTTGCCAGCCCCATGTGACTGGGGTCCTGGCTACCAGCCCCCCATGATGAGGATTCTGCCCAGCTGCTGATACTGAGCAGGTCCCCCAAACCAGTGGGGGCTGATTTGTCCTGAGCCCTGCTCCCCACGTAGGGATGGCCCTACTAACAACACACAAAACCAGTGAGAAGGTGGCGGCAGTGTCCTCCTATATAACCTTTAGCCCAGTGGCTAGGGGACTCACTGAAGAGGTGGGAGATCCTGGCTTCATTCCCCCTTGTGCCTGATGAGGCGAAGGCATTTGGGGGGTTTCCCACATCTCTAGTGAGTGCCCTAACCACCGGGGTATAAAGCCATTCTCACTTTCTGGCCAATGTCTATAATTATTTAATCAACAGCACTGAGTCAGAAACTCTCACCAGAATGTCACATATTCTAGTGGTTAGGGCACTCTTCTGAGAAGTGGGAAAGCCATATTCAAATATCTTAGTCAGCAAAAGGAATTGAAGAAAAGTCTCCCACATCCTGGGTGAGCACTCTATCTAGTGTGCTCTATGGGAGGCCTCCAGCCATTTTATGTGGAGTTAGGCATGCCTGATTGGGCCCACAGATGACATAGGTGGGCCACCAGTTACGTTCGACAGAGCTGAGGGTTGCATTGGGGCTTAGATGTGAGATAGGTGTCCAAGCATCTGCCTGAGGCAGCAGTGTGCATGCCCAGAGGCAGAAATTAGGTGCATACAAAGTTAGGTGGCAGCTGAGTGGGGTTTTGTGGATCACAGTAGTGTCTAAATCTAAGATTTAGGCACCTAAGTCCCTTGATGGAGCTGGGCCCCTTGTAAGAAAGATCTTTAGAAAAATCTAAACAGACAAAATAGACAAAGGGTGAAAAGGGAAACGGGAAGTGACTTGCCCAACGCCACACAGCAGATCACTGGCAAGCTAGGAATAGAGCCCAGGTGTTTGGATTTCTACTCCACTATCCTATCAGCTGGACTATCCTGCCTCTCATCTTCCCACCCACTTACAATTTTTTTTCATTCATTAGCTAACTGCTAACCTCTTTCCATCTGGCAAATGTGCACCTGAATGTATCCGCTATGGATTATATGTCAGTGCAAGTAGAACCCAAAAGTATCAGTTCGAGTCTTGATAAATAGTAAATAACCCTTTCAAATAAGGGTTTGAAAGTCATTTGCCTCTCAACAACTCTGCTCCCATAGTAATGAACATTCTGTAAATAACTATAATGGATATATAGACTTTTCCATAATTTGAATGTTTAAGAACATGTGCAACGTGAAATATGACAAGCAGTATAAATGCACTGGTCACATGCTTGCAGTGAAATGTGAGATATAACAGTGAAGGCTGAGAAACTTCAGTTGTGCAGGTAGCTAATATGAATTCACTTCCTGAAGAACTTTAGTGCTGTCATAAAATGATGGTTTTGTTATATTTTTGTAACAATTAGCTAATGATTCCCAACCCATATGGTTATACCAGATGGCTCAATCTTTGTTAGCCAATCAAATTTCTCCCTTCATATGGACCATTTTGTAGTACTCAGTAATAATCAAAACCATTATTTTAATTTTCATTAATCAAAGTCTTGACATAGCAGAATCTAATGAATAAATATACTCCAGATTTCTCCTTTATTTAGTGAGCTGTAAGAGTGTACAAAAATATTTCCTTTTATCTTGAAGATATTATTTCCCCAATGAAGCTATTGTCAGAGAGACAGTCCTTCTCATTTCCTGCAGCAGTCAGTACTGTGGGATGGTGATGGTGATGGGATGGTGATGGTGATTCAGTTCTTGTGCAAGTGCCAGAAATGAAATGTTGACAATTTTCATGTAGTGCCAGTTGTAGTAGTGTTTCTGTTACCAGTTGCCATTTCCCCTGCATTTAACTCTGACTCTCTGGCCCCCTTTTCTATTATTGTTACTATCTATATAGTAAGATTCCAGGAATGTCACTGTGACAGGGCAGAGCAACCCTGCACTGGTACTGCAGGGGTTAACTCTTCTTTCCTAGCAGAGGAAGCCATGCCCCCTAGGCTCTGCTGGGCATGCTCCAACTGGAGAACAGGTATAAAAGCCTGCAGAGCTGTTCAGTCTGGGCTGACTGCTGGAGGGGAAGGAGATATGCCGCTAGCTCCTGATGAGGGACAGTTTGTGCTCCAGGATCCTGAAGCCAGCCAAGCTGGGATGCGCCCCCATGCGCAGACAGAGTAAGTCACAGAAGGGGAACAGACCAGAGGACCCCCTGAAATGGAGGACCCAGAGGCTATGGTAGGAAGCAACCCAGGGGAACTTTAGAGGAAAACAGCATCAGAGCCACACAGAGGCTTGGAGTGTTTTGGACAGATCCCAACTGAGCTGGTGGCAAGGGAAACTTGCCACTACCAGGGCCCTGGGTCAGGAGGAGAAGGACCTTGGGGTATTGTTTGATAGCAGGATGACTATGAGCCACCAATGTGATATGGCCGTTAAAAAAGCAAATGCGGTTTTAGGGTGCATCAGGCGAGGTATTTCCAGCAAGGATAAGGAGGTGTTAGTACCGTTATATAAGGCGCTGGTGAGACCCCACCTGGAATATTGTGTGCAGTTCTGGTGTCCCATCTTTAAGAAGGATGAATTCAAACTGGAACAGGTTCAGAGACGGGCTACTAGGATGATCCGAGGAATGGAAAACCTGCCTTATAAAAGGAGACTCAACGAGCATGGATTGGTAAGCCTGGCCAAAAGAAGGCTGCGGGGGGATATGCTTGCTCTATATAAATATATCAGGGGGATTAACGTTAGGGAGGGAGAGGAATTATTTAAGTTTAGTACTAATGTAGGCACAAGGACGAATGGGTACAAACTGGATATTAGGAAGTTTAGACTTGAAATTAGACGAAGGTTTCTAACCATTAGGGGAGTGAAGTTCTGGAACAGCCTTCCGAGGGAAGTAGTGGGGGCAAAAGACTTATCTGGCTTTAAGACTAAGCTTGATAAGTATATGGAGGGGATGTTATGATGGGATAGTTTAATTTGGGCAATTGATCTTGGATTATCGGCAGATAAGTCTGCTCAATGGTCTGTGAGGGGATGTTGGATGGGATGGGAACTGAGTTACTGCAGAGAATTCTTTCTTGGGTGCTGGCTGGTGAGTCTTGCCCACATGCTCAGGGTTTAGCTGATCGCCATATTTGGGGTCGGGAAGGAATTTTCCTCCAGGGCGGATTGGCAGGGGCCCTGGAGGTTTTTCGCCTTCCTCTGCAGCGTGGGGCATGGGTCGCTTGCTGGTGGATTCTCTGCAGCTTGAGGTCTTCAAACCACAATTTTGAGGACTTCAATAACTCAGTCATGGGTTAGGGGTTGTTATAAAAGTGGATGGGTAGGGTTCTGTGGCCTGCCTTGTGCAGGAGGTCAGACTAGATGATCATATTGGTCCCTTCTGACCTATGAGTCTATGAGTCTATGAGAGCAGACCTGGGTCTGCTTGCCCCTCCAAGCCACCTGTCCACCCACCCCTCCCCTGGTTGGGAGGTGGCCCAGCATGGGAATCATATAGACTTTGGCCATTGGGCCACATTGCTCCAATGCTGGGAGTAATTTATATGGACCCAGGCCATTGGGCCACACTGCCTGGACATGTGGCTGGAGTCCATGTAACTCACCCCAATAGGCTGAACTATCCAGCCTGCGAGGGGGGGATATATGGACTCTGGCCACTAGGCTGCACTGCTTGGATGCTGGGAGTGAGTTATATGGACTCTGGCCATTAGGGAACACTACCCCGACTAAGGGGTGATCATGTGGAGGGAGGCTATTAGGCTGCATCGGGCCACCCACAGTGAGATGAGCATATGAACTTGGGAGTGGTTCTGACATCCCATACCCTCCCCCCACCTGCCCCAAAGGGGCAGTGAAGTGCCAGGGCTGCCACAGTCACTCTGTGTCACTCAGAAGCCTAAAATGTTTTCTGAGTCAGTGTGAAGTGGGGGAAACAGCGAAAAGCATGGGTGAGAGCTCTTTTTGTTCAGCATCTCACCTGTTCAGTCATTGTTGAGCCTTGTAAGAATTAGATGGAATGTTGGAATGCAAAGGTTCTGTGGCAGTTGGAATGTGACAGTTGATCAGAGAAGGTGGGAATAACAGCTCTGTAGGGTAATAAAGAGGTGGTTGTGCCTCCAGCCAGGGAGCAGCTCTGTGCACAAACTTAGGGAAATGTAAACACATCCGTGTTGCTCTCTACAGCACGGCACATGAAAACAAAAGCCTCAAAATACTACTCCCTACATGGCTTGACTGCCACTCCGTCCCTGAGTATGTATTTACAAAAGAAAACAACCTAGCAGCCAGCAGGATGATAATAGTTGTACATTTATATAGACCTTTTCACTTCCAAAGATCTCAATGTGTTGTAAAACATTTTATAAAACATCTGCACAAGAAAAACTTTATTCTCAACTGAAATGCAGCCAACTCTGGGCTGAAATGTGACAGCTGTTTAACAGGAGACAGCAATACAATGCAGCCTCTGAGAACAGGAGTGCAAACTACCTTTTCCAGCTGAAAAGAAGTGAAAATTTAGGGAAGCACAAAGAGCAGGAATTTGAGAGCTCAGATGTTAACATCATTTTCTATTAAGAGTTTTCGTGGGCTATTTATGGCAGCATACTATTAGAACCATGATTTTTGGTCATTTAAATGAGACTGCATTTTCAGCAACACAGACTGTACTGAAGAGTTGGTTTAGTATGTACTCAGAAGGGAAACTGTCACCTACTGCATCATCAACACAACTCTCTAAAGCACCTACAGTGATCACCATTATACTTACCCAAAGTTACCATACTTCAGGATTAATGTATTTCCACTTTATTATAGAAGACTTGAGCAAAACAGTGCTTACACTAAACATTTCCATCTGTATATAAGCTACTAGCACCTGTTTCACTTTTTTAAAACAAGGCCTTTTGCAATGACATGCCTTCATGTTTAAATTTTATCAGCAATTATACCTGCATTTATCCCTAACTATATTGAGTAACTACTTCTTCCTAAACTGGAATTCCTAGAATATTTTGCATTGCTCATGTTAACCTACTGCCAGGCTGAAACAGTTTATTGAGTGTTAGAACTGAATCAGTTAAAATACAAAAGCTGAAAGCATAAATTGCACAGAGGCAAAACAGAAGATAAATACTCCAAACAAGAATACCTTTCATCCAGTCTGACACTTGTTTGGACATTCACTTGCTAGCAGGTTCCATAACAACAGCCATCATTATATCACTTTATCATTCACATCAAAAGCAGAAAATTTATCACAGCATTCCTGGGCTGCATTGTAAATTCTCTCATCTTAAAGGCAAGATAAGGCTTTGTCCCTCCAGGTTTCTCCTAATTACACTGCTTGCTCAGGTCTACCAGCTCATCCATGGCACACATCCTGTAACATACACTGAATCTTCTGAATCAAGACTTATATACTTCATATTCACTATTTTTACACTTGCATAACTATGTACTCGTTAGATTGATGATCATAGACCAAGTCCAACTAATTGTATGCAAGTCTTAGTGTTGTGAGCTTGATCCCAACTAGCTCTAAAATTTTCTATCACCGTGGAAGATTTTTTAACAGATTGTCTTGGTTTCCTGCTAGTTTTTTGTACAAGTGCTATTGACTGTCATTCAGATTGCAGGCAAGATAGATGATGATGCATCCATAATCTTTATAAATACAATAGAAGTAAGAATCTCTCAGGTAACGCACAAAGGACTGATACAGACAAAGATTGTCAATGTTTAGAAGCAGTGTTTCTTAAATGTGGCCACCTGAGGCCACCAGGGGCTTTCCATGTGGCCACAGCCTCCTGGGCAGTGTTGGGAAGGGGGGCGGGAAGGGAGGGAAGAAGCAAAGCAGAGTTAACAAACATAGGAATAACACTTTTGACAGAAACTTACTAGCTAGCAAGTCTCAAAAAGAAATGACAACAAAAAAAAAACAAGAATGTGCAAAGCACATTATTTGTTTCTATTCTGTTTAGGTCCAGTAAACAATAGAGACAACGGTACATTATTTTTATTATTGAGTCTGCAATAAAAACCTACATTAATAAATTACAATGATTTGGACATGTATATGTGCATATTTATTTGTTTTTCCTAAAGTTAATTATTTTAAGAAAAATTGTCAGAGCAGCCACCAGCAACAGTTAGCGGCTGCACTCTGAGGCCACCAAAAATTTTCTTGTGA
Organism: Chelonoidis abingdonii; assembly: GCF_003597395.2. Taxonomy (NCBI): domain Eukaryota; kingdom Metazoa; phylum Chordata; order Testudines; family Testudinidae; genus Chelonoidis; species Chelonoidis abingdonii. Next base: position 77,185,112 of record NC_133776.1, read on the forward strand.
AACCCTTGGCTTAAAACACACCAAATGAACCTCAAAGAGGGTTAAATTCTGTTCTCAACTACATGCACAACATTAATTGACTTCAACAGAAGTCAGATGAATTCATCTGAGGGCAGAATTTGGCTTTATAAACTTGCAAATTAAGTTTACTGAGTAAAATTACTTATAGGAAATAAGAAGTGGTATGCCTTGACCTTCAGGCTGAAACAAAGTAAACTATGGTCTCCTTTTTATTTTTAGTATGTAACTTAGAAACCATGCTTAGTTTGCAGCCTACAGAATTTGTATCTACAGAGCTAGCTCTAATATGTTTTCACTGAATCTACAGGGTAATGTATACCATTTATTATGCCATTGATCCTGGAAGAGATGTGGCTCTCTCAGCTCAGAATGTGTCAAGTAATGCAAGGAAAGACAACAAATGGTAAAACAAATACCCCTATGAAGTGAGGCTGGGAGCATCCTGTTTCTTGGGGGGAGACAACAGAATTTGATTTCATCCTGTAAACTTCTAACTTTATTTTTTTTTCAACCAGATAGTAAGGGGAGTTTCTACTCTTACTTAACACCAGGAGCACTAGTAGAATAACTCCTGATTTACGGAGGTCTAAATGAAATCAGAATTGGACCTCAAATCTGGGATTTAAAACATTGATGTTGAGAGAGAATTTATGCCAAGACAGTGACACACATTCACTGCAGTTATTGACTAAAACCCAGCAAAATATCATGTATCAAGCATGTCTTTCCATGGGGACTGCACCTAATGTGGTGGGACTGTTCGTGTGCTACAAAGACCCCGAGAACTATGCCTATCGTCATTTTTCAAAGAAGTTATAGAAACACAACAAGTTAGCCCTTCTGAGAAACAGCATGCGAAAGTAATGGACTCTGTCTCAGCAGGAATGATGAATCTTCGTGCAAGCAATCAGGTCAAGGCTGAGAAGATCTTTGCTAAAGGTAAAACAAACTATAAAAGCAGGTCTCTGGAACAGTAGAACAATGGCTGCAATGACAAAAGCTTTGCAGGAGATGAAAGAAATGGATTAATATAATCTTGAAATCCTTGGAGTAAGCAGAAGTCAGTGGGACAGGAATGGATAAAAAGATATTCATAAAAGAAAATAAAGTCATAACATATTTGAGGAGGCAAAATGGCTACCATTTAGAAGGAGTAGCATTAATTATGATTTCCAAAGCTGAAAAAACACTTTGACTGAGAGCCAATTAACAGCCAACTGCTCCAAGCTAGGCTTTAAACATAATACATGAAAATGACAATGATACAGTGTTATGTACCAATAGACAACTCTGGTGATGAGATCAAAGATCAGTTCTACAATTGCCTACAACCTCTGGTTGACAATATTCCCAAGCATGACATTTTCTTAGTAATGAGGGGATTCATGGCCAAAGTTGGGGATGACAACAATTGAGTGGAGAAAGCAATGGGCATTGGTTCCCAAAATCAGAACTGTGAAAGACTGTAGATTCATCATGATTCACCGGGCCATCTTGAACTGTTATGATATTCCAGTAAATAATTAACTTTACCAAGGCTTTAATTGTGCAAACTGCACCTTGATATAAGGTAAACACAGATTAGAAGGAATGGTTTAATATAATACTGGTATCAAACAAAGATGCATTCTCTCACCCCTCCTGTTGGGCATTGATATTTACTTCATTATGAGAACACGTGTAGATGAATACAACACAAGCATCACATAGCTTAACATACGAGAAGCTTTTGATGTTGCTGATGACATAGCTCTTCTAAATGACAACTCAAACAACATACAAGCAAAGACTGAAACGCTGTTTAGCATTGCACAAAAGACAGGCTTGGTAAGTTTTTTTTTTTTTTATGAAAACAAAGTAAGCTAATGAAAACTCCAGCAACTCATAACTCAAGCTTTAGGTTAGAAGGCAAAGAAATAGAGGAGGTGTGTCAATTCACATACTCTGGCACTAACATGCATACCAGTGGGGATATTCATAAGAAAATAATTAAACAAAATTTGATAATCAAAAATCTACAACTTAAAAACCAGACTCTGAAACTTCAACTCATATGTTATTTCCACTTTAATATATGGATGTGAAAGCTGAAAATCCACCAAAGATATAGATGTATGTCTGAATGCTTTCAAAAGCAAACACCACATTAAAATACTACATCTTAAATTGAATAAATTTATAAGAAATGCTGAGATTTATCAGAGTTCAACTTCTTATCTCTAAAATTTATCCAGAAAAGAAGATGGAAATATCTGAGATACACATTAAGAATGAAACCAGAATGTCTGCCTTGGCAGATGTGCCACATTGGGCAGCTGGAGGAACCAATAAAAGGAACTGACCAAAAGAATCTCTCCACTGAGCAGTACTTAGAGAGGGAAAACTTATGGTATTTAACAATAAAGAGGTCATGCAAAGAATGACCCAGAACAGATGGGAATAGTGGAGCCTGGTTTGTGTCCTAAGCATCATTTGACATGAGGATTCAAATAAAACACTTCTGCCAAACAAATTATTATTTGAGCAATTTAGTCACTAGTAAAGCATTCTCTGCTTGCTGAAAGCTAATAACGATGAGTTGGACATTTACATTGTACTATGAAAAAATATTGATGTTAATGAATGCCCCAAAATAATTGTCTATACTTCATAAAATTATAAAAGCAAGAGATGGCATAGACAAATTAGAATATCCAGTCCATCTTCCCTGTCAATGCAGGATGGTTTCCTTTACCAGTGTTTTGTCCAACCAAAGCTCCAAGTGGTGGGATTTCTACCACTTCCCTTGGGAAACTGTTCCACAATTTGATATATCTCACTGGCATTTAGTCAAAAATTTTCCTTTCCACTACTCATAAATAATCATGTATCTTTATCCTCAGTATTTACTTTATTTATGTGTTTGTAAACTAGTGACAGGTAACTTCCTAATCATTGTTCATCCAACCTCTGTATAATTAGCTTAATTTTTTTCCTTATAGGACAGTTCCTGTAGTCCTTGATCACTTATAATTTGCCAATTTGTTTCTAGATTTGTATAGAAATAAGTTATTACATCCCTGCCCTGTGATTCCATGTATCTGTACATTAATACCAAAATTTGCTTTGACATTTTTGCAGACATATTCATCTGCAAACTCATTGTTGCTCATTGTCATTCTTAGGTCAGCAGATTTTTTCCTTCCCACTGAGTAAGTATTTTTCAGATTGAAGAATTTTTAGAAATGTAGGGCCAGAAGGGACCTCGAGAAGTATCTAGTCCATCCCCCTCGTACTGAGGTAGGATTAAATATAACTAGACCATTCCTGACAGGTATTTGTCTAACCTGTTCTTACAAATCTTCAGCGATGAGGATTCCACAATGTCTCTAGGTAAATCGTTCCAGCTTAATTATCCTTATAGTTAGAAATTTTTTCCTAATAGCTAACCTAAACCTCCCTTACTTCTTGTTCTACTCTACTGGAGAGGGAGGACAATTGATCACTGTCCTCTTTATGACAACCTGTTACATATGTGAAGATTGTTATCATATTCCCCCTCAGTTTTCTCTTAGCATGGTCAGCTCTTTCAACATTTCATCATAGGTCATGTTTTCTTAACCTCTTCTCATTTATGTTGCTCTCCTCTGGACTCTCTCCAGTTTGTTCACATCTTTCTTAAAGAGCAATGCTCAAAACTGGACACAGTATTCCAGCTGCTTTTTATTAATGAGAATATAACTTTGGTGTTTTCTGTTAATGTTTCTAATTTCTCCTGGTCCTTTAGTGTAGCTGGTGAATTTTTAATATCTTCCCATTGCATCTTACTCACTAGATTTCTTCACTTCCCAAAAATTGCTTTCTTGAAATATAATACCCATGAATTGCTATAGTCAGTGATCCCATTCCTTACTATGCAGAATTCAAGTAGCTCTCGGTTCCAAGCTTTCCATTATTCTCACTTTCTCTATTAGTTCTGTTTACCAGTGAATAGAAAATCCAAGATGGCTTTTCATCTACTTGTATATGTTCTTTCTGAGTCATAAAGTTGTCTTGTGAATAACTAAGGAGTTTTTCAATGTAGCCCAGCTGAAATCTGAACAGATAAAATTCCCCCACAGTGGCCTATGACTTAGGATACCCTGAAAATTACCTCAGGGATGTTCAGTTCCCATTCTCCTATGCTGGGTAATCCATAAAAGATGTCTATATGTGTTTTTCCTGTTCTCTGTTCTATTGGGCCACATGCCCACTGCCACACATTCCTGCCTACTCTCAGGAGTGCACAAATAGACACCAAAGGTGAAACCGAGCCCCAACGAAGTCAATGGCAAACCTCCCATTGCTTTCAGTGGGGCCAGATTTAGACCCCATAGAACAGAAGTTAGACACATCCTTAATATCCACAGTGATTTGTAGCACAGTTAGTGGGGCTGTGCTACAAATACATCACAAAGTTGGCAAAGCTTTACAATGGGGGCTGTTGGAATCTAAAAACAGGTGGTGGTTTCAGCCCACTCTAATGAATTTTGATGCTATAGAAATAACAGCCCAGATGCAAATTTATTTATATAAAAATAATTTTCATTTAATCAGTCATTTGTGAGATACAGAACTATCAACGGTTTGCCAAGCACTAGAGCAAAACTTGCTGATAATGTCATTTAAAATGAATGAGTTTTGCAGACTGCTAATGCTTAATATGAATGTCTTTTTTTTCTTTTTTTGAAAAAAAATGTTTTGTGATAGCTAAGATATTTGCATCTGAAAGATAGATAGCAGGCACAGCAGCTGAGCTTTGTGTTATTTAGATCGTATCAAATGAATTTCATACTCAAGTGAATGTAAAGTTTATATGGTGGTAATTGTCATGGAAGGCAAGAGCCTGGCTGAAGAAAACTAGAGAGAAAGAAAAGGATCCCATCACTCCTACTTTCCTTCTTTTATGCCCTGATCTCACTGAATTTGCTTGCTCATCTCTCCTCATTCTTTATCTCTCTCTAGTTTTTTTGGTGGTACCAGAGTGCTGCACATCTGCAAACCAGTAGAGCACTCCACTCACCTGGAAACACAAGGCCAGAGTACTAAACAAAACAAGGACTAGTCTCTGAATTCATGCTCAGTTCCCATCTGATCATGTAATAGGGGCAAGAAACAAACTGGCTGAGAATAGCCTGAATAAGCAACAGAGGATAAAAGAAGCTGGGAGGAGATATGGTTAGGGTAATGAAGTGGCAGATATGTGGCATACTTCTGCTTCAAGTGGTAATTGTGGCAGGTCTAGTATAATCTCGGAGGCTGCAAGCTGATGGTCACTACTGGCCCATTGAAGTTCACCTTTTTTAACCCAAATGGAAAATGATTTTCTGTATAAACTAAAAAGAGAACGGGCCAAATTCATCACTAGTGTAACTGCAGTGATTTCAGTTGAGTTACAGGGGAAATAAATTCTGCCTATGATTTGTAAGTAGGAAAAAATTAAAGGTTTTTAGTTGTACAAATGCAGAGAACTCCACAATGGATGCTACCCTCTTTTCTCTGTACCACCCGCTTCTCTGTAATGAACACATACTGCTCATTTTTTTTGTCTGAGCAAAGACTGCTTTATAGTAGAACAGCCTTATATTTTTTTTAGCTTATGGCTACCCAATGAGCCATAATGGTTCCATAACCAGGCTGTTAGTATTTTGAGTAAGTTAGCTGCTTTAACAGCTGTTCAGGGTGACTGCTTTCCTACTTTCAGACTCAGAAAATTCGATATTATATTCCTGCCCAAAGTTGTTCACACATTTTAATTACTGCAGTGATTCTCAAACTTTTGTACTGGTGACCCCTTTCACATAGCAAGCCTCTGAGTGTGACCCCCCCCCCTTATAAATTAAAAACACTTTTTATATATATAACACCATTATAAATAGTGGAGGAAAAGTGGGGTTTGGGGTAGAGGCTGACAGCTCACAATCCCCATGTAATAACCTTGTGATCTCCTCAGAGTTCCTAACCCCCAGTTTGAGAACCCCTGTATAACATTGAAATGCATAATTTAAAGAAGGTTTTTATAATTGATTAAAGTAGAGATGAAAATCTGAATGCTATACCTTCATATAAAACACAGCTGCATAATGAAAATCATTATGGAAACAGAGGCAGAGATATGGGGAAATAATGGTCTAGAATGAATTTGGTCCTTCTTCTCTACCCACAGCCTGAGTGGTTAACTGTCTACATATGAACCCTCTAACCAGACACTGTAAGTTTGGGCAATGGTAACCACTGATCTGACAGAAGAACAGAAAATATTTTTTTTCTTTAGAGGATTACATTGCCAATCCTCAGTTTCTCTCAAGATATGTAATAAGAGCCAGTGGATCTATCCTGTCAAAGACATCTGTTATCAGGGTTATTTCATCACCTTTAAGACACCAGATAATGGACTAGCTTTAGGATGGGTGCTGTGGAGTGGTACACATGGAAGAAATCACCCAAATTTACATTTGAGGGATTGGATTACACCATAGAGAAGATAGCAAACGTTGTTTTTCTGAGAGAAAAACGAATATGGTGGAACTGCATCGGTGGTCACAGTCTGAGAATCTGTGGTCCTTTCAAGGATGATGCATAATTGAAGTGGTCAGAGATCTGTTGAAATGGTCAACTGCTAGTAAGCAACAATGAACCTCAGTTTTGCCTCTTACTATTATGAGTCACACCCAACCTGCACAGTACCATTCAGTGAAAAGTAAGCTTTGTGCAAACAATGAAATTAGCTTAGAGGTCTTCAGCAGGAAGATAATTTGTACATCATTTGAACTTTCTGCAGTGAGGAGGGCCATATAAGAACCTGGATAGATAGTTATCTTAACAAAAGACAACTCCTGCCACTACAAAGGAGTCTTCAACATTTCTAATGGTTGGATGACATTCATGTACCTGTTTTTGATATATTGAAACTACAGAGGATGGATGACACAGGTATCACAACAATGAGCAGATATAAAATGGTACAAGAATGGTGTCAAGGCTGATTCCCCACTCTGGCACTTCAAGTGCAGAAGATGGGGGCCCACAAGGATTTTAAAAATGAATATTGGCCACTCCAGGCTTGTATTAAATCCCCAAGGTTATAGCTTTTCTCTGACCTTGACTTGGTAAACGCTGCCACCACCCAAGCAAAAAACTGCCTCTTGCATATCCTGGAAAAATTCACTTGGGAAGCTTTCCCTGAGGCCCCTTGGCTTTTCCACCCCTCCCTCAGGGAAGCCAAGAAAGAAAACAACAAAAGGGAAACCTAGCTGTTGCCACCAGCTAATTGAAAAACATATGCACAGACCTTTTAAGACACAAAACCAATCAGGTTCTTAAAGGTAAATTTTATTAGAAACAAAAAGAAAGAAAATACAACTGGAACTTAGGCTTTTGCTAGATTTTAAAAGAGCAATTCCAAAAATTAAGCACCCAAAATAGCTTTCTTGGGGATTCAGCTTAAAGGTTACAAGCAAACAAAAGCATCTGGGGTTAGCACAGAGAAATCCACAAGCCTTACAGAAAATAAAAGAAATAACCCTAATTGCATCTATCTAAACATTCCCTGTCCCAATGAATTATTCTAGGTATGGACGATGACTTTTCATACCTGTTTCAAACTTTACACAGCATTTCAGCTGCCCCCATCTCTTCTGCCCAGAGAGAACAACAGAGAGACAAAGGGAAAGCTTTTTTCCAATTTTAAAAAGTTCTAGCCTTCCCATTGGCTCTTTTGGGCAGGTGTTTACCTGGGGACTTTTTAACCCTTTACAGATAAAGCAAGCAGCCACCCAGAGGGACTTTATAGCTAACTGGCTGGCTGGGTGTCCATAAAAGGGAGCTACCTCCATCCCCTTCATTTATTGAAAATGGCGAGGAGATTTTGATGGACTTGTAGAAACATCTGTTACACCTTTACAGGAATAATAAACTAAAAATTCAAGAGTTTAAAAGCCAAATTTGTGACTGAATCAAAATTCAAAGATGGCCAATACACTGCTGCCATGTGAAATTCATAAGCACAACACTTTGAGCTAAATGCTTCTTTTTATGTTTTTACACATCTTAAAGCAAAAAAAGTCAAGAGGAAGGCAAAGCCAAGCAGAACAATTTCCAGGCAGGAATCCTGACCTGGCTTCACCTCTGAGTGACCAGAATCGCCTTCTTTCCCAGGATAACATCCCAGTGACTCTCCAAATCTACAAAAAATTAGCCAATCCCCAGATGACATTCAGAGTGAAAGAAGCAGACCTCTTCACAGTACACAGAAGGCTAGAGTCAGGGCCGGCTCCAGGCACCAGCTTAGCAAGCAGGTGCTTGGGGCGGCTACTCCGGAGAGGGGCGGCAGGGCCAGCTATTTGGCGGCAATTCGGAGGAGAGTCCCTCAGACCACGATCACAGCTTTTTTTTGTTTTTTTGTTTTTGGCTGCTTGGGGCGGCAAAACCCCTGGAGCCCAGCCTGACTAAAGTAAAGCCTGTTCTGTCTATGAGTCTGAATCTATTCTGTAAAGTCACTGTACAATGAGTTTTCATTTCAATAAACCATTCACAGAATAGCTAGAAAGTGCTATATCTCTTTTACAACTCATACTTATTGGAAAGAAGTTGGTTGAGAATGTGAATAGAAAACAGTATCAAGCATTGTATTGGCTTCTGGATGCACCTGTGAGGAATTGCTTAATCAGGAATAACTTTATTTTGGTACATCACTGTAGCACTTCACAAACACAGGCTTACAACTTGTCACACTTTCTTTATCCTGTGCTATTGTTCATGGAAGCCCCATCTTTGCACACCTGGAAAAAAAAGTCTCAGACTTAATTAAAAAGCTGAAACTTCAGAAGAGATATTTAGTAGCTCTGAACAGAACTGCAAGTCCCACTCCTGCAGGCTTCGTAGGTCAGGGGTCATCAACAAGACTGGAGTTAGAAGGGCACATTGTTAATAGTATTTCTTACCTTTTCTATTTTATTTATTTATTTATTTTTATTTGCTGTTAGGTCCAGTGTGGGTTGTATTACCCAGCAAGATACCTCAGGCTAAATTCTAAGATTATTCAGTTTTACTCCCAAACTGGTACTCAAAAGCAGTGTTTATTGTGCACAGACATGCCTTATGCACAAGCATCCAGTGTCCCCTATCACTGCACATGCAGCTTTATATACCTGCTCCTGACAGAAATAATTAAGCTTTCACTTGGGTTAAGATATTTACATGTCAAGCCACATGGATCATACACCAGGAACCATAGTCTATATACCTGAATATACTGTGAGAGTCTACTTCTGAGGATGAATTGGAGACAGCTTCTCTGTGAAATCTGGGCTAGTCAGAATTGCCTCACATGCCCCTTATTTGTCCATGGCTTTTCTGGCATGCACATTGGTACAAATGCCACCCAGAATGGAATTCTTCTGTAGAGCAACTTGTTTCTAATACTGACTTACAAACCAAGTAACCAGAAATACTGTACTATTAAACCCACTTTCTCTTACACCTTCTCCTCTGAGAATCAGACTGTTATAAACCTATTCTAAAAATAAGTGTAAGGTGTTACTGAATGTTACTGTACCTGTGCCAATCTCATTCCTGCCAAAACATTCTCCCACCAGTTGTAAAGAAAGGAACAGATTCTGTTCGTGACTCAGAGTCATGGGTTAGAGGGGGAAGATAGTGTCTTCAACACTATGCCAATGAAAGATAATTAGTGTGATACTCTCATTCTTTACCACTCTATATGCCAGATAGCAGTGTATGTTACTGTGGATCCCCTGTACTTCCTTGAGTATGAGCTGCCTTATTTAGTGTGGTTTTCAAGGTCCAAGTTTGAATTCTGAACCCAATTTCTCCTTCTAAAGTAACAGTGCAACAGGGAGAGGTGCAGAGGGGTGGCCTTTTAGGACTCTGCTGTACTATCCAAAGTGACCAAAATTGTAAGGAAGGAAATGTGTCATGTATAACATGAGTCATGTGCGGGGTAAGATTACAGAGCGAAAACCAAGTTATTCTAGAGATGCATGCTAATCATGGCTCTGGCTGCCTATTCAGATGTCTGTTCAGATTCCAAACAATGGACAGATATTTTTAATTATAGATAACCTACTAAAAGTGAGTAACATTTGGCAACTGTTAAAAGAGGCATATTCCATCAACTCATACTCCTCTCTGCAAATAGTCGCATTTTACTATAAATAATCTGAATTTGTTTTACAAAATGAGGAAATTAGAGAATTTAGCAGTAAATCTGCCAGTACTATTTAGGGAGCATTTAATTTGCTAGTGCTACATTTCTTTATGCAGTTAGTGCAAATTTACAGTTTGCTCTGGGGAGGTACATAAAACAGTTTCTATTTGCTAGGTCCTAGAAAAAAGTGGTGGTGTGATATAGGTGCAGATACATCTCAACAACATGGAAAATTGCTCTAATACAGATATAGCACTGAGAATGCCCCAGTCAGTCTTGAATGATCCACTTGTCACAACTCAGAGGGAAGGATACAGCAGAAGGTGGCTGTGTGTTCTTAGGGAAGGTGGAGAAGGGAGGAGGAGATTCAGTCCACCAGTCGTTTTGCTGTCTCACTGACTGCCTGCTGTTATATAGACTTGAATTCAAAGTGATACTTTTAATATTTAAAGCCTTGAATGTACTGGGTCTTATCTTGTCAGTCTTCTGACACACTCTGTACCATCCTGCCCTTTTAGATTAAAAGGAACAGGGCTTTTGGTCGCAGGGTTAGTAGGAATAGAATGGGTATATTTTTGTTTCTGTTGCCCAGTATCTGCAGAGAATGCCCTGCCTTCTGATCTCTGAAAGGCTGTCATTTTAGCTTCTTATAATAAGACATTAAGACTTTATTTCTTAAGGCATTTAGCACAGTGTAGTGATTTTGCTTTTAAATATTTTCTCCATGATTTTGCTAGGTTTTAACTGGAGTTTTAAGTATTCTCAATGCTATGTGTAGTATCTATCCATGTATGATACCAATGATGAATATGCACCATGCACATTTTTTTTACTGCTCTAATTTCTATTTAATACGGAATACCAATATTTTCAATTTCCTTAGAGTAAAATGTTACAAAACCATTACATAACCTCTCTGATGTTTTGGCCAATGACTTATAGACACACTAATAACCAAGAATTAAACAGAAAAACTTAGAACAGGGAGAATTAAAAGATATTGACGTTCCTCAGACCACCCCACTCATTTTTATTCATCCTGGAAGGATAACTCACTTACCTGCACATCAAAAATTCTCTGGGGAAAACATTTCAAGACTTCTTTTCCTAAGGATCTGTGGGCTGAGGTCCTGAATTTCCAGATTATAGTCTCAAAATTTTATTAATCTAGACTGTTTTATATTTTCTCCTCCTCAGGCTGTTCCCCCTATCATCTAGCTATTTCAAACTGGATGGGATGCCTTACAGCATTGTCTGAAATGCCGATTCGCAAAGGCCTCAATTTAAACTGCCACTGCATTTGGGAATGTCCTTTCATACTGGTATTCTGGAAGGAAAGACCATGAAATCTGAAGCAGAAAACCAGATATGGTTTGGACCTGGCATTGTATGTACACCTCTGCATCGATATAATGCTGTCCTTGGGAGCCAAAAATTCTTACTGTGTTATAGGAGAAACCATGTTATATCGAACTTGATTTGATCTGCCAGAGTGCGCAGCCCCCACCCCACCCCGCGGAGCGCTGCTTTACCACATTATATCCGAATTCATGTTATATCGGGTCGCATTATATTGGGATAGAGGTGTATTAAGGATGAAGTTCATACATGTGCAGAAAGCCAGCACAAGGCCTGGTTTGAGGGCTTAAGTGGTGCATAGTCTTGGTGCAGGCCCTTTGTCCAAGATTGAATTTCACTTTAAATCCCACCTTCTTGTCACATATAAAGTTCACAATCCTTTTTCCTTGATGGGTGAAAATTTAGTCCTCAGCAGTCTTGCCCAAAGTCCCTACCACTTTCTATTATGATGTTGGGCTTGACCTTCAGACTCCTGCATCCCCTTTTCACTTTCTACTATTCAATCTCTTAGTTCTGTCAACAGGAAGGTGGAGGGATTTCCACTGGAGGATAAACCTAGTCCTCAAATCATAATAAATATTGCTTTGCTTTAATGATCTTACCTGATTCTGATTCTCAGACAATTGTCAAAAACTGTTGGAGGTGTGTTGTAGGAAATAATCCTGCACTGGTACAGGTCAATTTAGGTGGCATATTGAGTGTTTTCCATCTTCATTACTATGATTTATAATTCTGTGACAGTATTCTATAACCCAAGGCAGGTAGTCCCAGTTGATCCAACACTTCCTGTATATATATATAGGACAACAATCTGTAGTCTTCAGCTTCTCCCATTCAGTAAACCAATTCTTAAAAAAGAGAGAGCATTTGTGCTGTGGTTCAATTCACTGATAATCAGAAACTCTAGTTTAATTGTTCTAAGAGGATGAAGGATTTAGCAATGATTACTCATCAGAGTCTTGTATTTATAGTGACCAACACTTGCTGTGATTTCACTATAATAATCTTTTTTTAAAAACTTAGTTATGATTGGCAAGAAAACAAAGGGATCCTTAGCAACACTTAATGTATTAGTTGTTGCAAAGGGATTATTGCCAAAAATCATTAGATGCAGTTTTAAACCACCTAGAGGAGTCAGAGAGAAATTTTGGACAGTTCTGGCTCAACTCAATGATGAGTCAGAAATTGAAATGGGGAAATAGTGGGACTTCGTTATCCCAAAGGTTCCTTGGGAGCTATACAATAAATTGTTTTTGTTTCACTTTTGAAATTGGTGAGCCTGCAAGGGCAATGATGAGATACTTATTTTAGTTTCTTCTTGAAAATCCAGCACTACCTCTAAGGAAGTTTGTGCTTGTGGGCGCTCTCTTCTTTTCTAAATCTGTTTGTCTACAGGATGAATGGAAAACATGGGGTGAACCCCACATTTTTCTACATAATATGTGCACCAACGTTATCCACTCAAGTTTCAGATTGTGTTTCTTGAAGTAGAGTTCTTGAAATATGGGATTTAGGGGGGAACGGCTAAGTATCATCCAGCTCAGTGCATGCAAGGCTGCTTTTGTGGTAGATCATAATATTTAGCAGAGTACCTCCAACATGTTTTAAGATTTCAAATATTGCATTTGGTAAATGTGGAAGACTCACTGTTTCTGACATGTTGCTACAAGCAGGTAGTGATCTAATGAAAAGCAAAAAGACTGAAAAGGGGTTTGCCAGATCCCTGTGTGATGTGCTTGTTAACAAGCACAATCACGTCATCAGCATCCCTGCTCTTCACCCCTCCCTCCCATCCATCCTCTCTCTTTTATGAGCCAGCTTGAAATCAGGGAATTACATGCTAAGGAAAACCCTTCAGATAAACATATAATTATTCTGAACAGGATCAATGCAGCACAGTTAATCAGTTTACCAACTGAATTAATTTTTGTTTTTTTCATGCTGCATCTCCTGTGGAGAATGGAGAAATTCAAGATTTAAGGGGGAAAATTGGTTGCATTTGTGAAATGATATTTATATCTGAGCATTCACTATGAAAGGAACCTCTACTGCAGGCTGTTTTGGCAGAAAAACATTACTTTCAATCAGCAGGACTTAGAATAGCTGACTCCATGTGAAGTTATTGCTAAAGGTACACTTAAGAAATAGCTGATTTCCTATTTTAATTTCCAGCTGTTTAATAACATCTCATTCTCCTCAGAGCCCCAACTATTTGTGTTTTTGTTTTATGAAAACAGTGAATTGTTGTGTAGAAGCTTAAATTTATTTGCACAATATGCCAATTAGATACAAAAATGTTTTAAAGAAACTAATGCAAACTACTTAGTTCAAGAAGCGCAGTAAGCCTAACAGTTGTTATTTTAAAATCTAGGTAATAACCCTTTTGTATTTTATTTAAAAAATTAAAATTAAGCAGCCTGAATTTTATAGTTATAAGTGCAATAGAGATTCAGAAGAACAGCTTGCAGACACCAAAACTGTTTTCTGTACAGGGCTAGTGTCAGTCTTTCTTTGTGCTATTTACATACATATGAAAATGGGTGACTTTTCAGTTTAGAAGTGCACTTTTGATAAAACGTGGACTTAACTGCAAAGCTTCATTGGATTGTACAGTAAATAGAGGTGCTGATTGTTAATAGGTTAAAATGCATTAGAAGCCTCCAGATAGTAGCATTACAGGAGTAAACATTAAGGTACACTTTGCCACTGAGTACTCATTTTAATATGCTCAGTTTTCACATAGCTAAAAAGAAGAAAAATACATGAGAATAATTATGAAAATATGTTGTTTTACATATTTTACATTCTACAATGCTTGTGAAAATATTTTCCCCAACACTGTGACTAAGGAATTTAAGTAAAATGAGGTAAAGATCACCCTCTTATATTGTTTTCAGTCCACAGAGATATTATTATTCCAATGAAAGTATTTGCTTGTGGTAAGAATAGGATACACATCAGGATAAATAAAGCATCAATGATTTGTGTGAGAAAAAAGAAAGTGAAATACATTTGAAATATGGAAATAACTGAATCAAGAGTAATAGAAAAAACTCACTACAAATACCAAAAAATTTTTCAAAATCACACATAGCAATCCTTCTTTGAAAACACCTCTTTTTTTTTTTTAAAGCCACTACTTCTATAATATTTGTTAATCCTCTCAATATTTGTGTGTATCCTAAAGGCAAATTCAATAATACAAAGCTATCCAGAGTCCTCATTGCCAGATCTAGAAGAAGCTTCGAAAATCAGTTTCTCAAGTCTTTCACAGCCTTCCCTGGGCGTCCACAATGTTCACAGTCTTCCCTGGGCGTCCACAATGTGAAATCCAGACAGTCTATTATTGAATCTGTTCCTAAGAATCCATGTATAAATACAAGATGCCACCTTACTATAATGCTGTTCCTGAGAGGCCATTTAATTTATACATTGTGGCAAGTAATGCCTCTTAAAGGGAAGGAACAGAGGATTGTCCTTGGGTTGGAATTCAGGGTATGGCTACCTCTTACGACAGTATGACATAGAGTGAGATGCACTGTGGGTCTTCAAGTGTCTTAAAATATTAACATCAATTTTGTGGCTTTCTTCCATGACCTCTTACATTACTCTGATGTTGCTGATACTCAGCACAAATTAGTTTGCAAAATTTATTAGCTGATTTTTTTTAAAAAAAAGTTTCAGTAGCTGCAATAAAAGTTATAAAAGACACAAGTTAAAAAATACCTCTTACTGTGGTCACCTTACTGTGAAATGTGTTGTGACTAACAACCTTTAATATTTAACATTGTATTCAGTGTTGCTGTAGCCATGCCGGTCCCAGGATATTAGCGAGATAAGGTGGGTTAGGTAATATTTTCTATTGGACCAACTTCTGTTAGTGAGAGAGACAAGCTTTGGAGGTTACACAGACCCCAGACCTGAAGAAGAGCTCTGTGCAAGCTCAAACACTTGAATTTCTCACCCACCTTGTCTCTTTAATATTTAATTAAGAATGTATTTTAAAGGGCAAATGGGGTACATTTTTACAGAGTCTGATTACTGAACACAATGTTAAAATGCTACAGTTGTAATGTGTTGCTTTCTGTAGGCAAGGTTAAATTCTACCTTCAGAACACAGTGATTTTACTGCAAATGTCACAGAGAGGTGGTGTTATAATAGGAGCAGTTATGATGTGGTTTCATGGAACTGGGAGCCAGGCTGCATTATCCTTTTGTCCAGGAGATGTACAATATCAGTTTGGGGTACTAGTAATAGTTAAATTCCACATCTAGGTCCTTCTTACAAATTCTAACGTCTGATTCTTTTTAAATAAATATATTTAAGCAAGAGGTGCAGAATATGTCACAATATAAGTAGCTAAGCTGTCTTGTCAGGCTTTGTCACGTGACCATTTTTGGAGGTAAATCCTTCAGTGTGGGCGATTCATACAGATTAGTTACATATCACGTGAATGCCACTAGCAGTCTGCAGCTTCATCCTAACTAATGTATTAAAATCTATTTAACAGAATAACTATAGCTAGTGAAACTGCTACACAGCGTACAAAAGAAGCTACAATGCAATAGTGACAATGATGAACTCAATTGTAGTAAAGTTAGGGATTTCCAGCTGATTTTGAACTAATTCTTATCATATTCCATTGTCAACTATGATATTGTATTTGTTAGAACCCTTTTCTTTGACTACATGAGGTGTTCAATAATATCTGAAGCACATATTTGCACAGGGCAAATATTAAGGTAAAATATGGTAGTGTAATTTGTTAATGATACACACGTAGCTTGCATAGTCTTCATGCACACAGTACTCATATTACTAAAGAAAATCCCTCAATTCTATACATATTTCAGTCATAGGTGCACTATACTTTATTTATATTTGAATGCACAAAACCAGCCAAATGTTACATGAGGATATCCCAGTGTTTCTTGTGTGATATGTGACATGCAGGCTATGTATAAAAATACTGTCAGACATAGCAGTTTTTAAAATATATAAAATGTGCCCCATTAAATAGGCAATTTAATATTGGGAGACTACATGGTGAACATCTGAATGGCACATTCAAAAAAAAATCTCCTGTTTGTATGCACTAAAACTATTTGCTCATTGTGCAAAAGTTGCTGATGCTACTATCATAGTCTGTTACCCAAAATGTAGTCAGATTATATCAAAAGGATGAAGAGGTAACAGGGAATATTCTGAAATGCAGCAACAAGTATTATTTAAATATTACTAGTTGCATTACATTACAGTCTAACTCATAATTTTAGATACCATAACATTCTCTGTGACTTTTTAACCTTTTAAACACTGGCAAAGATCTATATAATCAGATTCTTCGTTTCACCAGCACCAGCGTATGATTTCAATTAATGTAATTGGGCATGGCTATCAATCAAATATCGGGTGATTTCAAGATCCATCCTTGCTGACTGGTTTATGATAATTAGCCTCTCAACTAGCCTGAGCTGAAGACACCTGAGAAAGAAACGACATGCATTTCCATAGATGCCATCTCCCTGGTTGTAGAGAGTAGGGTGTTTACAATTGTAAGATAAGTGACGATCACTTAGCTCAGTTTCAGTTAAGTGTGAAGATATATTTCAGCATCATTAAATCAAAGCCAATCACAGATTCATTATGAATGTGAAGGCTTTAAAGAAAACTACAGTCATCCAGTTTAACCCTATAATGTTTTTAAAATCCCATTACAGAAAACCTTAACCATAAAAATTGCAGCTATTTCCCGTACATAATGGGAGAGCATTTTATAGCAGAAATTAGTTGGTCTGTGACACCAGCACCTCATTAGAAACTATATAACTATGGTAATGTGTGTGCTATGTAAATACACTTTTTCCTATTCAGGAGAAATTTAAAACACTTATCATGAACAATTCTTTACTTTTCCATCCAAATCAATCTGTTCGCAATACAGCAGAGCACCACAAAAGAAAACATTTCACATATTATTTCTGTGTTTATTAAACTAAAAATGTGCAGGGAAATCATAATCCCTGTCAAGTTATCTTGCTGGGGAAACTCTTCTAAGCTGTGCACAGACAAGCAGCCCTTCTCATTTCCTCTTGCACTCTCCATATATGGCAAAGACTGCACTGTCCACAGTACTAGTGATTGTCAGAGAAGCATATGAATTATACAAAACATAGAGATACTAACAAGAGAAGCTGGGAAGCCTGCACAAATCAAGATATAATAAAAGAATCAGAATTCCACAGTTCGGTCACTGGTACCTTGCCTTTTCTGTGTATCACCCTAAAAACTACACACGAGTGCTGCATACATGCACAACCACTGCATGAAGTCACCTGATATGAGCAAAACAAAGCTAATCAGGGAAAATTTAAAGACAACTAAACATAATATCATTACAGTGCAATGCATAATGGAGTCTTAAGGCACAGACACTATAGTTATGCCTGCATTTATCTACAAATGCATTAGATCAGTACTCAGTTCT
This sequence comes from Chelonoidis abingdonii, assembly GCF_003597395.2. Taxonomy (NCBI): domain Eukaryota; kingdom Metazoa; phylum Chordata; order Testudines; family Testudinidae; genus Chelonoidis; species Chelonoidis abingdonii. Next base: position 77,203,166 of record NC_133776.1, read on the forward strand.
CAGCAGAGATTCCAACAGCATGTTTTGCTGCTCATACCAGGTTTGTGTTCAGTCGGAGCTCTAAGAACTGTTGTATCAAACAGCATATGGATTTTTAGAACTAAACTAACTCTTGACAAAATAAAAAATACAGAAGCAGAAATGTAAATTTCAGAGTCAAAGCATAGATAATACGTGGTAATAAATGATCATACCTTTCATCCAATCTACTACTTGCTTGGGTGTCCACTTGCTAATAGGTTCCATAACGAGAGCCATCATCAGATCACTTTATTATTCACTCCAAAATCAGAAAAAGACTGGGGAAAATCTATCAGAGCATGGCTGAGATGAGAAAGCTGTAGGATTTTACAATGCAGTTCAAAGACGAGATGATGCTTTGTCCCTCCAGGTTTCTCCTGCACTGATTCAGTAATGTATAAAATTACACTGCTTGATCAGCTCTAGCACCTCCCCCACTGCACACAGCCTGCAATACAGTGGAGCACACTGAATCAGGAAATGGTGCAGTATGTATATACTTACTTACAAAAGCCTATACCCAATGATCTACTTATTAGACTGATATAAAATTATAGTGCTCTAAGAGCAATTGAGGCTCACATTATTCCAGACTCACAGCTTTATGGAGCTTGATTCCAATCAGCTCTGAGATCTTCATAAGGGAAAATATCACTACTGTAACTTGATAAGATTGTCTTGGCTTTATTGTAAATATGCTGACTGTTGTTCAAATTAAAGAGAAGATAGAAATATCATAATATCACGGCATCTGGCAAAATACTGAGCATCTCCATCTTTACAATACAAAATGTTGCTGGAATCTTGTAGTATATAATCATGTAATTCAGAATGTCAAACACAGTAGATGGAGTCTTACCAAGGTAAAACTCACTATCTAAAGAAACATCTTTTTTCTGGCCACATTCAGGACCAGTACCCTTCCCCTCTGAGTCTCTCCTTTCTCTAGTGAAGGAATGTCAGCCTACCATGTTGGAGTCCATTTTTTTTAACCATAATCGATTAATTCTAATAAAAACAGCCAAGAGGTAGCACTGGAACTATCAGTTAATTCATTTACCTTTTACTGGAGAGAGGAATAATGGTAAAGATTTGGGACCTTTTAAAAATGATAAAGATAAGAAGTCTCAGTCATGGACTAACCTCAGGTGTGCCAAATGGTGCTTCTCAGGCCGTTTGTATCTCGTATAGCAAATATCCCACATCCATGTGGTTGTATAGGTGCATGCTCTGTCTGATACTCTGAGATATACAGAGGTACTGCCACACTGTCTTGGGTGGGACTAGCTTAGGCTCCAGGAAGAGTCAAAGAAAGGGACACCTCACTTCTGAGTTCTTCTCTAAGCTCCAGCCCTCTTCTCAGAGATCTTTCATTTTTGACTCCCTTTGCCACATTCAATAACCTATGAAGGCACATTCATTAATTCCACACAGCTGGCCTAATGCTGCCTGCCAGAAAATCTCTATAGGTTAGGCAACTGCGGTCCTGTCTTTAGCTAGAAAGACAGAGGTAAGACCTTCCCTGCTGGGCTGTGGGGAGGGCGTATGCCCTCCCTCATGGCCTGCCATCAGGTTAAGTCAAACAGGCCCATTAGGCAAAAGATTCCATCTCATCAGCATTTTCTTTATTTCTCTTTATAAAGAAAGAATTAAAATAGGAACAAATGCACAATACTAGGACAGTTTTAGTCCCTTTACATTATTTTCTCCTCACATGGAATAAGGAACTTTGGCCTGGTCTACACTACACGTTTAAATCGATTTAAAGAGCGTTAAATCGATTTAACGCTGTACCCGTCCACACTACAATGCCCTTTATATCGATATAAAGGGCTCTTTAAATCGATTTCTGTACTCCACCCCGACGAGAGGAGTAGTTCAGCCAGGGCACTCATGATAGCGCGACAGTACAGAGGAGAGAGATAACGGTCATCTCATTGCCAGTTTTCTCTGGCAGTAGACGGTATAGAACGACCGGTAACCATTCTCTGCTATCATTGCAAAAGCAAGTGAATGCTGCTGTGTAGCGCTGGAGTATCGCCTCCTCTCCACGGCATCCGTACACATACGGTGCCAGAAAAAAAAAAGCTGAACGGGCTCCATGGTTGCCATGCTATGCGTCTACCAGGGCAATCCAGGAAAAACGCGTGAAAGGATTGTCAGCTGATGTTTTCCCAGAGGAAGAATGACTGACGACATTTACCAGAACCACCTGCGAACAACTTATCTTGCTGGGGAAACTCTTCTAAAGCTGTGCACAGACAAGCAGCCCTTCTCATTTCCTCTTGCACTCCTCATATATGGCAAGACTGCACTGTCCACAGTACTAGTGATTGTCAGAGAAGCATATGAATATACAAAACTAGAGATACTAACAAGAGAAGCTGGGAAGCCTGCACAAATCAAGATATAATAAAAGAATCAGAATTCCCACGTTCGGTCACTGGTACCTTGCCTTTTCTTGTGTCACCTAAAACTACACACGAGTGCTGCATACATGCACACACACTGCATGAAGTCACCTGATATGAGCAAAACAAAGCTAATCAGGGAAATTTAAAGACAACTAAACATAATATCATTAAGTGCAATGCATAATGGAGTTTAAGGCACAGACACTATAAGTTATGCCTGCATTTATCTACAAATGCATTAGATCAGTACTCAGTTCTCAGCAGAGATTCCAACAGCATGTTTTGCTGCTCATACCAGGTTTGTGTTCAGTCGAGCTCTAAGAACTGTTGTATCAAACAGCATATGGATTTTTAGAACTAAACTAACTCTTGACAAAATAAAAATAACAGAGCAGAAATGTAAATTTCAGAGTCAAGCATAGATAATACGTGTAATAAATGATCATAACTTTCATCCAATCTACTACTTGCTTGGGTGTCCACTTGCTAATAGTTCCATAACGAGAGCCATCATCAGATCACTTTATTATTCACTCAAAATCAGAAAAAGACTGGGGAAAATCTATCAGAGCATGGCTGAGATGAGAAAGCTGTAGGATTTTACAATGCAGTTCAAAGACGAGATGATGCTTTGTCCTCCAGGTTTCTCTCTGCACTGATTCAGTAATGTATAAATTAACACTGCTTGATCAGCTCTAGCACTCCCCCACTGCACACAGCCTGCAATACAGTGGAGCACACTGAATCAAGGAAATGGTGCAGTATGTATATACTTACTTACAAAAGCCTATACCAATGATCTACTTATTAGACTGATATAAAATTATAGTGCTCTAAGAGCAATTGGAGGCTCACATTATTCCAGACTCACAGCTTTATGGAGCTTGATTCCAATCAGCTCTGAGATCTTCATAAGGGAAATATCACTACTGTAACTTGATAAGATTGTCTTGGCTTTATTGTAAATATGCTGACTGTTTGTTCAAATTAAGAGAAGATTAGAAATATATAATATCACGAGCATCTGGCAAAAACTGCGCATCTCCATCTTTACAATACAAATGTTGCTGGAATCTTGTAGTATATAATCATGTAATTCAGAATGTTCAAACACGTAGATGGAGTCTTACCAAGGTAAACTCACTATCTAAAGAAACATCTTTTTTCTGGCCACATTCAGGACCAGTACCCTTCCCCTCTGAGTCTCTCCTTTCCTAGTGAAGGAATGTCAGCCTACATGTGGAGTCCATTTTTTTTAACCATAATCGATTAATTCTAATAAAAACAGCCAAGAGGTAGCACTGGAACTATCAGTTAATTCATTTACCTTTTACTGGAGAGAGGAATAATGGTAAAGATTTGGGACCTTTTAAAAATGATAAAGATAAGAAGTCTCAGTCATGGACTAACCTCAGGTGTGCAAATGGTGCTTCTCAGGCCGTTTGTATCTCGTATAGCAAATATCCCACATCCATGTGGTTGTATAGGTGCATGCTCTGTCTGATACTCTGAGATATACAGAGGTACTGCCACACTGTCTTGGGTGGGACTAGCTTAGGCTCCAGGAAGAGTCAAAGAAAGGGACACCTCACTTCTGAGTTCTTCTCTAAGCTCCAGCCCTCTTCTCAGAGATTTTTTCATTTGGACTCCCTTTGCCACATTCAATAACCTATGAAGGCACATTCATTAATTCCACACAGCTGGCTAATGCTGCCTGCCAGAAAATCTCTATAGGTTAGGCAACTGCGGTCCTGTCTTTAGCTAGAAAGACAGAGTAAGACCTTCCCGTGACGGGACTCGGTGCGAGGCTGTGAGGGCTATGCCTCCTCATGGCCTGCCATCAGGTTAAGTCAAACAGGCCCATTAGGCAAAAAGATTCCATCTCATCACATTTTCTTATTTCTCTTTATAAAGAAAGAATTAAAATAGGAACAAATGCACAATACTAGGACAGTTTAGTCCCTTTACATTATTTTCTCTCACATGGAATAAGGAACTTTGCCTGTTCTACACTACACGTTTAAATCGATTTAAAGAGCGTTAAATCGATTTAACGCTTTACCCGTCCACAACTACAATGCCCTTTATATCGATATAAAGGGCTCTTTAAATCGATTTCTGTACTCCCACCACCCGACGAGAGTGCTTAAATTCGATATTAACATATCGGATTACGGTTAGTTTGGTGGACGGAAATTGAAGGTTAATTGTCTTTGGCCTCAACAGGCGGTATCCCCAGAGTGACCAAACACTGACCGCTCTGGACAGCAATTCTTGAACTCGGGATGCTGCGGGCAGGTAAACAGTGAAAAGCCCCGCGAAACTTTTTGACATTACATTTGCCTGTTTGAGCCAGCGTGGAGTCTGATCAGCACAGGTGTGATGCGTTCTCAAATCTAAAAAAAGAGCTCCAGCATGGACCGTACGGGAAGATACTGGAATCTGATCGCTGTATGGTGGCAACAAATCTGTTAGTATCAAGAGCTTCCGTACAGAGCACGAAAATGCTAAAGCGTTTGAAAAAAAAATCTCCAGGATACACAGTCGCTTGGGCATGAAACAAGCGTAACGGGAAGCCAGAGAACTCAAATGGCGCTCAGGATGGAGGGGGTAGTGGTGGACCCAGCTATCCCCACAGTCCACGAGCAAGTACTCTGAAAAGTGATTTGCATTCTCTGGCTGAGCTCCAATGTCTGTAGGTTCAACACGTGTCTTGGCGTAGGTTCAGGGGAAATAAGCTCCTCCATTTCTCTTTCTTTTTTCTCTTTTCTCCTCTTTCTTTTTTTCCTTCTTCGCCTACTTGTCCTTCTTTCTTTCCTTCTTCCCCCCCACCATGTGAGAGAAAAGGGAAAGAAATCACATTTCTTGAACTCTTTCAATGTACCCTATGTGTACTGATGCTGCTGGGTAGATCTGAGTGCTGTATGGCTTTGAAGAGGCAGTATCCGCTCTCTCTCCTCTTCCCCTCCCCGGTGGTAGACGGTGCAATAGGACTAGTACGCCGCCTCTGCAATGTATCTAACATGTTCGACATCACGAGGCCACGTTGGCTGTTACTCACCCAGTAGAATAGGACAGAACGGCTAATAACCAGCTCATTCATAGCAAATCTGGGGCTTCAGCCCCCTCCCTTTCCTGTGTAAAGAAAAAGATTTTCTGTACTGCCTGGATGTCATAGCAGCAGCATGCTGGGTCCTCTCCCCCCACACCGCTTAATTGTCCTGCCTGGACTATCATCGCGCCGGAGGTCTCCTCCCCCTCATTTTATGTCACTAAACACTCAGTTTTCTTATTCCTGCTCTTTTTATTCTTCATGACACAAATGGGAAGACACTGCCACGGTATCCCAGGGGTTGGGGGAGGAAGAACGGGTGGGGTTGGTTGCGGGGCACCCCTGTGAATACTGACACGGAGCAGCTGTGCTCTGATACACTGGTCCTCAATTACACTTGCCCTTATTCTAAGGCCTGACTCTATTTTTAGAAACCATAAGGGAGGGATTGACTCAGTCCAAGTAAGTCAAATCCCATTTTGCTTGTTGCGTTGCGCCCCCAGCCGATTCAGCCAGGGCACTCATGATAGCAGCGACAGTACAGAGGGAGAGAGATAACGGTCATCTCATTGCCAGTTTTCTCTGGCAGTAGACGGTATAGAACGACGGTAACCATCTTCTGCTATCATTGCAAAAGCAAGTGAATGCTGCTGTGTAGCGCTGGAGTATCGCCTCTCTCTCCACGGCATCCGTACACATACGGTGCCAGAAAAAAAAAAGGCTGAACGGCTCCATGGTTGCATGCTATGGCGTTACCAGGGCAATCCAGGAAAAACGGCGTGAAAGGATTGTCAGCTGATGTTTTCCCAGAGGAAGGAATGACTGACGACATTTCCCAGAACCACCTGCGACAATAATGATCAACCCAGAATAATGATTCAACCCAGAATTCCAAGGGGCGGGGGAGACTGCGGGAACTATGGGATAGCTACGGAATAGCTACCCACAATGCAACGCTTCAGAAATCGATGTTAGCCTTGGACCATGGACGCACAACGCCGAATTACTGTGCCTAGTGGGCAGCATGAAATCGAATTTATAATATCAGTTTTATAAAACCGATTTTAGCTAATTCGATATTATCCCGTAGTGTAGACGTGGCCTTTGTTAGCATAAGGAAAATGGTATTCTCTCCAAAGATCCTCCATCCCATTGAGTTAAAAACATTAAAAAAACAGTCATACTGGGCCAGTCCATCTAGCCCAGTATCCTGTCTCTGACAGTGGCCAGAGAAAGAAGCTTCTGGCAGATGGATAACTGGAGACACCCACAGCATGGGGTTGCATCCCTAACAATCTTGACTAATAGACATGGACCTATCAGTCATGAATTTAGCTAATTCTTTTTTGAACCTAGTTATAGTTTTAGCCTTCACAACATCCTATGGCACTGAGTTCCACGGTTGACTGTGAGTACTTCTTTTAGTTTGTGTTAAACTTGCTGCTTATTAATTTTATCATGTGACCCCCTTGTTTTAGTGTTATGTTAAGGGGTGAATAAGACTTTCTTATTCACTTTCTCCACACCATGCATGATTATATAAACCTCTGTCATAACCTCTCACTTAGTCATCTCTTTTCTAAGATGAACTATCCCAGGCTTTTTAATCTCTTCTTATATGGAAAGCTGTTTCATCCCCCTAATCATTTTTGTTGTCCTTCTCTGCATCTTGTCCAATTCTACTATATCTTTTTTTTTTTTTCGAGATGGGGTGACAAGAACACTGCATGCAGTATTCAGGGTGTGGTTGTACCTTGGATTTGTATAGTTGCATTATGATATTTTCTGTTTTATTATCTATCGCTTTCCTAATAGTTTCTAACATTATTAGCTTTACTGACTGCCCCTGTATGTTGAGGAAATGTTTTCAGTGAACTAGCCATGATGACTCACAGATCTTTCTTGAGTGGTAACAGCTAATTTAGAATCCGTCATTTTGTATGTATAGTTGGGACTATATTCTCCAATGTGCATTATTTTGCAGTTATCACCATTGAATTTTATCTGCCATTTTGTCACCCAGTCATCCAGATTATGAGATCCTTTTGTAACTCTTTGCAATTGGCTCTTAACTATTTAAGTAACTTTGTATCATCTGAACATTTTTCCACTGTTCACCCTTTTCCAGATCATTTTTTAATATGTTTAACAACCGCAGGTCCTAGTACAGATCTTTGGGGTGCCCTGCTGTTTACCTCTCTCCATTAAGAAAACTGACCGTTTATTCCTACCCTTTGTTTCCTATCTTTTAGCCAGTTACTGATCCACAAGAGGACCTTCCCTCTTATCCAGAGGTGGGCAAACTATAGCCCACGGGCCACATCTGTCCTGTGGGACCATCCTGCCCAGCCCCTGAGCTTCTGGCCCAAGAGGCTAGACCCCGGCCTCTCTCTTTCTGTTCTCCCTCTCTTGCAGCATCAGCTCGCTCGCTCCACTGCTGGCACAATGCTCTGGGCAGTAGGGCTGTGAGCTCCTGGGGCAGTGCAGCTGCACAGCCTGGCCTGAACCAGTGCTCTGCGCTGCATGATGGCAGTGGTGGCATGGCCTGGCTCCAGCCAGGTGGCACAGCTGTAGCACTGCCAGCCATTGGTGCTCCAGGCAGTACGGTAAGGGGGCAGGGAGCAGGGGGGGTTGGACAGAGGGCAGGGGAGTTTGGGGTGGTGGTCAGGGGGCAGGAGATCTAGGGACAGTCAGGAGACAGGGAGAAGGGGTGGTTGAACGGGGCAGTGGTCCCCGGGGAGCTGTCAGGAATGAAAGGAGGGGTTGGATGGGGTGGTGGAGGTCCGGGGTGGTCAGGGGACAGGGAGCTGGGATGTGTGGATGGGGCAGAGGTCCCAAGAGTGCCATCAGGGAATGGGGGAGCAGATAGAAGGTAGGGGCCAGGCCACAACCCCCTCCCCTAACCAGCCCTCCATACAATTTAAGAAACCCGATGTGGCCCTCAGGCCAAAAAGTTTGCCCGCCCCTGCTCTTATAACTGTCTGCTTTGCTTAAGAGCCTTTGATGAGAGACCTTGTTAAAGGCTTTCTGAAAGTCCAAATACACTGGATTGGCTGGATCACCCTTGTCCACATGCTTGTTGACTCCCTCAGAGAAATATAACAAACTGGTGAGGCATGATTTCCTTTTTAAAAAGCCATGTGACTCTTACCCAAATTATCATGTTTATCTAAGTATCTGATAATTCTGTTCTTTACTATAGTTTCACCCAATTTGCTTAGTACTGAAGTCAGGCTTACCAGTCTATAAATCACCTCTGGTGCCTTTTTAAAAAATCAGCTACTCTCCAGTTATTTGGTACAGAGGCTAATTTAAGCAATAGCATACATACCACAATTAATAGCTCTGCAATTCCATTTTTCAGTTCCTTCAGAACTCTTGGGTGAATACCATCTGGCCCTGGTGACTTATTGCTGTTTAATTTATCATTTTGTTCCAAAACCTCCTGTACTGACACCTGAATCTGGGACAGTTCCTCAGATTTCTCACCTAAAAAGAATGGCTCTGTTGTGTGGATCTCCCCAACATCGTCTACAGTGAAGACCAATGCAAAGAATTAATTTAGCTTCTCCAAGATGACCCTTGTCTTGCTTGAGTGCTCCTTTAGCACCTTGATTGTCTAGTGGCCCCATTGACTGTTTGGCAGACTTGCTACATCTGATGTACTTAAAAAAAATTGCTGTTAGTTTTTGTGTCCTTAGCTAGTTCTTAAAATTCTCTCTTGGACTGCCTTACTATACTTTTATACTTGACTTGCCAGAATTTATGCTCCTTTCTATTATTCTTATTAGGATTTGACCTCCATTTTTTAAAGGATGCCTTTTTGCCTCTAACTGCCTCTTTTACTCTACTGATTAGCCATGGTGGCTTTTTTTTTTTGTCTTCTTACTGGTTTTTTTATTTGGGATATACATTTAGTTTGAGCCTCTATTCTGGTGTTTTTAAATAGCCTCCAAGAAGTTTGCAGCCATTTAACCCTTGAGACTGTTCCTTTTAATTTCCATTTAACTAGCTTCCTCGTTTTTGTGTAGTTCCGCTTTTTTAAGTTCAATGCTACTACGGTGGGCTTCTCTGGCACTTTTTTTTCCCTTACAAGGATGTTAAATTTAATTGCATTATGGTAGCTTATAACTGAGCATTTTAGCTATAGTCACCCTCTAGACTCAGATCCTGTGGTCCACTTAGGACTAATCAAGAATTACCTCTTCCCTTGTGAATTCCAGGGCAAGCTGCTCCAAGAAACAGTCATTAATGGTGTCTAGAAATTTTATTTCTGCATCCCTTCCAGAGGTGACATACACTCAGTCAATATGAAGGTAGTTGAAATCCCCCATTATTACTGCATTTTCTGCCTTTGCAGCCTCTCTAATCTCCCTGAGCATTTGATAGTCAGGGGGTCGGTAGTATATTCCTACTGCTATACTCTTATTCAAGCATGGGATTTCTCTCCATAGAGATTCTATAGTACATTTAATTCATTCATTTAAGATTTTTACTTTATTTGCCTTGATTCCTTTCACATATAGTAATACACCCACATCAGTGCAACCTACTCTCATTCTCATTCTCATTCCTATTAGGGCTGTCAAGCGATTAAAAAAATTAATCGTGATTAATCACATAATTAATCATGCTGTTAAACAAGAATAGAATACCATTTATTTAAATATTTTGGATGTTTTCTACATTTTCAACTATATTGATTTCAATTAAAACAAAATACAAAGTGTACAGTGCTCATTTTATATTTATTTTTATTACAAATATTTGTACTGTAAAAAAAAAAGGAATAGTATTTTTCAGTTCCCCCATTGCAAGTACTGTAGTGCAATCTCTTTGTCATGAAAGTTGAATTTACAAATGTAGAATTATGTAAAAACAAACCTGCATTCAAAACTAAAACAATGTAAAACTTTAGATCCTGAAAGTCCACTCAGTCCTACTTCTTGTTCAGCCAATCGTGAAGACAAACAAGTTTGTTTAGATTTGCAGGAGATAGTGCTGCCTGCTTATTATTTACAATGTCACTATAAGTGAGAACAGGCGTTTGCATGGCACTTTTGTAGCCGGTGTTGCAAGGTATTTACGTGCCAGGTATGCTAAACATTCATATACCCCTTTATGCTTCAGTCACCATTTTAGAGGATATGCTTCCATGTTGATGACGCTCATTAAAAAAAGAATGTGTTAATTAAATTTGTGACTGAACTTTTTTGGGGAGAATTATGTCTCCTGCTCTGTTTTATCTTTAACGATAAAGAGATTGCACTACAGTACTTGTATGAAGTGAATTGAAAAATACTATTTATTTTGTTTATCATTTTTAGGGTGCAAATATTAGTCATCAAAAATAATAATATAAAGTGAGCACTGTACATTGTGTATTCTGTGTAGTAATTGAAATCAATATATTTAAAAATGTAGAAAAACATTTTAAAAATTAATAAATTTCACTTGGTATTCTATTGCTTAACAGTGCAATTAAAACTGCAATTAATCACAATTAATTTTTGTAATCATGATTAGTTTTTTGAGTTAATCACAAGTTAACTATGATTAATCGACAGCCCTAATACCTATATATTTTGTACCCTGATCTTATTATGTCCCTCTGATTATATTAGTTTCACCAGCTTCCTCTATGCCAATTATATCAATATCCTCATTTAATATCAGGCATTCTAATTCACCTATCTTAGTATTTAGATATCTAACATTTATATAGAAACATCTGTACATTTTGTCAATATGCAGTTGCTTGCCTTCATGTGTTATATGTAAGTGGGACTCTTTTTTACATTTGATTATTCCTCACTAGCTCCTACCTGTACTTTACTTTCTTTCTTATCCTCTTTATTAGGATAGGGTGTCCCCTCCATTAATAAATTCATCTCTAAGGGATGTTTCCACCAAGACTGAGTGCTCCTCTGCACTTGTCAGCTTTCCCTCAGTCCTTAGTTTAAAAATCATAGAATCATAGAACTGGAAGAGACCTCGAGAGATCATCTATTTCAGTCCCCTGCACTCAAGGCAGGACTAAGTATTATCTAGACCAGTGGTTCCCAAATTTGTTCCGCCATTTGTTCAGGGAAAGCCCCTGGCGGGCTGGGCCAGTTTGTTAACCTGCCGCGACCGCAGGTTCGGTGAATTGCGTCTCCCAGTGGCCACAGTTTCCTTCTCCAGGCCAATGGAAGCTGCTGGAAGTGGCACGGGCCAAGGGATGAACTGGCTGCCACTTCCAGCAGCTCCCATTGCCCTGGAGCAGCGAACTGTGGCCACTGGGAGCTGCGATTGGCCGAACCTGTGGACGTGGCAGGTAAACACACTGGCCTGGCCCGCCAGGGGCTTTCCCTGCATAAGGGGTGGAACAAGTTTGGGAACCACTGGTCTAGACCATCCCTGACAGGTGTTTATCCAACCTACTCTTAAAAATCCCCAGTGATGGAGATTCCACAACCTCCCTAGGCAATTTATTCGAGTGCTTAACCACCCTGACAGTTAGGAAGTTTTTCCTAATGTCCAACCTAAACCGCCCTTGCTGCAATTTAAGCCCATTGCTGCTTCTCCTATTCTCAGAGGTTCAAAAGAATAATTTTTCTCCCTCCTCTTTGTAACAACCTTTTATGTACTTGAAAACTGTTATGTTCCCTCTCAGTCTTCGCATCTCTTGACTATACAAATCCAATTTTTTCAATTTTCCCTCATAGGACATGTTTTCTAGAATTTTAACCATTTTTGTTGCTCTTCCCTGGACTTTCTCCAGTTTGTCCACATCTTTCCTGAAATGTGGTGCCCAGAACTGTACACAATACTCTAGTTGAGGCCTAATCAGCTTGGAGTAGAGCGGAAGAATTACTTCTTGTGTCTTGCTTACAATACTCCTGCTAATAGATCCCAGAATAATTGTTGCTTTTTTGCAGCAGTGTTACACTGTTGACTCATATTTAGGTTGTGATCCACTATGACCCCCAGATCCCTTTCTGCAGTACTTCTTCCTAGGCAGTTATTTTCCATTTTGTATGTGTGCAACTGATTGTTCCTTCCTAAGTGGAGTACTTTGCATTTTTCCTTATTGAATTTCATCCTCTTTACTTCATATCATTTCTCCAGTTTCTCTAGATCATTTTGAATTTTAATTCTATTCTCCAAAACTCTTGCAACCCCCATCCAGCTTGGCATTATCTGCAAACTTTATAAGTGTTCCCTCTATGCCATTATCTAAATCGATTCCTGGCCAATGGGAGCTGCGGAGATGGCGCTCAGGGTCAGGACCAGCGCCAGGGTTTCTCGAGCCCTAGGCGCACGGCCATTTCGCCCCCCGCGCTGATCCTGTGGCTCCGGTGGAGCTGCCGCAGGCATTCCTGCGGAGGGTCCATTGGTTCGTGACTCCGGTGGACTAATAGACCCTCCGCAGGCATGCCTGCGGCAGGTCAACCAGAGCCCCCTGCTGCCTCCCCAGCAAAATGCTTCCCCCTCAATAATCCTGGCGCCCAAGGCGATTGCCTAGGCTGCCTAAATGCTAGTGCCGGCCCTGCTCAGGGTGGAGGCAGCGCACAGAGCTGCCTGGCCACGCCTCCATCTAGGAGCTGAAGAAGGGGGATGTTGACACTCCAGGGATGTGTGCAGCCAGGTAGGGAGCTTTTCCAGCCCTGCCAACTCCCCCACCCCTCCAAGCGCCAGTGGGGGTCCTTGGTCATGTGCCACTGCCCGCCCCCCCAGCACCAGCAGAGGTCCCAGGCTATGCACTGCCACCCACCTTCCCCCCAACACGCATAGTGCCTCCAGGCCGTGCCCTCCCGCAGTGCCCCCAGGCCACTGTACCCTCCCCCTTCCCTTTGGCGCCCCTGGGGCACCACTCCCCCAGCACTCTAGAGCCACCCCCCTCTCCGCAAATATTTCGTCAGGTGTATATAGGAGAAGTCATGGACAAGTCACGGACTGTGAATTTTTGTTTACTGCCCGTGACCTGTCCATGACTTTTATTAAAAATACCCATGACTAAAACATAGCTTTAACCATGACCAGCTCCTAGTGATATCTGCAGGCTTCGCTCCCAGCAAGCAATTAACCAAGTGGTTCTCCTGGTAATCACAAACCCAGATGCCTATATTTCTAATAATCAAACCCCCTATTACTATTACTTGGCTCTTCCTAGTAACCTCAGTTCCATCCTCTGGAAGGATATCTTCAGTGCAAGAAGATTCCATGACATCATCTGAAAGGAGGGTCCCAAATATAAGAAACTGAAAACTATAGGATAGTTTCTCTCTGCTCCAGGCTGATGCTCTCCTTCCCCGAGACTTCCATCCTCCTTAACAGCACAGAGGCTGTCAGAGTTGGTGTGGGACCACTCTCTTGTGTTTCTGAAAGTCTCACCTATGTATCTCTGCCTTCTTAGCTCCTTCAGTTAAGCCACTCTGGCCTCATGAGCCATACTGTATCTTTGAGGGCCAAGAGCAGCTTGCACAGCGTGCACTAGTATACCACCTTCCCCTGAAGTAAGTAATCATACATGCTGCATTCAGTGCAATAAATTGGATAGCCACCACTCTGCTGCCGGACTCATGCCTGCATTCTTTTTACCCTTGTAGAGTTTTTGTTTTCTTTTGTTTTGTTTTGGGGGGAGGGTGCGCGGAGACTTCAATAGAGCTATGCTAATTTACCCACCTGATGATCTGGCCCCTGTATCTTCTACAGTGGAAAGGCTATAGCTTTCCCTCCTTATTTTTTCAGGGAACTTCTTTAGGTCTATGCAGAATAGAAATACCTATTTTTTTCATTAACAGTCATCAGAGGGGCACACCACTCTTAGTTCACTGATGTGTTCTATTTCATGATTCTTTTCCACTCCATTCAATTCTTCCTTCACTTTTGGACGCAGTGGGATTGGCACTTTACAAGTTGAGTGCATAGGATACGGATGTCTCTTTCAATAGAATCTGCCCTTCAAGCAGGACATTTTCACTGAGCACTATTTCAACATCCTCTATCTGTTTTGCAACTCTACTTTCAATAGTGCTGATTCCATCTAGAAGGCTAAATACAGTGGACAAAGATATTAAACACATTCTACTTGTCTGTGTATCTAGTACGGAATTAGAATGACCCAGCAGCTTAATGACAGATTTCAGGCATAGCTGTGTTAGTCTGTATCAGCAAAAAAACCCAAGAAGTCCTTGTGGCACCTTAGAGACTAACAAAGACTCCTTGTTGTTTTTTTCCCCTCAGCAGCATAAATGTTCCTTTGGGCTATTAAATGCTATCTCAGGCTTCTCCAGTTTGGGGCTAGGGTGGCATCGCTTTAAAAGACTTTTTACAAAATCAGTCACTCTGCCCTGAATCATTTTTCAGTTTAAAAGCACTGTTGCAAAACTTTAGATTAACAGTTCATGCTTGTGTGTGAATAGTGTCCTTTTGGACAAGAGTTTGCAGGAAATAAGCATTAGTCACCCTTGTTTGGACTGTCTCTCTGATTTTTTTATTGTGACAGACACACTCCCAATGTCCTTTTATCTTACATTTCCTACACATGCTTCCACTGTCTGGGAGACGTTGTCTGCCCTGTGTTCTTCCTTGCCACACCTGACATGTATTTCTTCCTCAGGACCTGAGGGTTTGATCTAAAGCCCATCAAAGCCAATGGACCTCTTTCCTTTCACTTTAGTAGGCTTTAGATCAGGCCCTCAAAGGCATTTTTTTAAATGCGGCTTTCAGCTCCGCCCATGGGAATTCTTGCACTGTTCTGCTGCTGCTTTTTTCCTGGGTAACTGAAATTTTTATGAACTCATATTGCTATGCCCCACTCATTCTTGTGCTAGCTCATACTTACCTGTATTTTTTCTGAAAGTGCCTTGTTTGAAATCCTCACTACTAGATAATCTCTTATGCCTTCTTCCTTAGTGATGCCAAAATCACCATGTTCTCCTTGTTCATATAGAGTCTTTATAAAGAATTCCACCCTTTCTCTGGGTTTCTGCAACCATTGATACAAGCATGCTGGTTTATATACTATTCATTGGAATGAAATGCTTAAAGTTTTTAAGAGTAATGACATTGTTATCTCATTCCTCAGCAAAGAGAAAATATTTACAAATCATTTTAACTTCAATCTGCATTGCATAAATTAATGAGCTTTCCTGAATTTTGCCACAGTGACAAGCTTCACTGTGGTTCAGAACTGGTGACGTGCTCTTTCAAGCCATCTCATGGGCTTATTCACAGACATTCCTGTGAAGGGTGAACTTTGGCATTTTCTCTTTCTCTCTTATTTTGCTGGTTCCAAAAGTCTTTACTTTTGACATAATGTCCTGTAAGAAGGGAATGAGTTGGTGGTTTCAGATCACCATTGGCACCCTTGGTAGCAATCTTAGTGAAGAGGTCAAAGTTCCCTGGCATGTCTAGAAGTTTCATACCCTCTCATCTAGCCAAGGATGCTGGTACACTTTTGGTTTGAGAACACTGTCTTGTATATGTAATGTCATTAATGAAGTTAACATTTTTCTCTGTGTCTCCATGGTCACATCTTTAAGTAGTTTAAATGTTCTTGTAGATTTCATGGCAGGTGATAATGTTCCAATTAAGGATTATGCCTGAATGCAGTTCAGTAGTTAGTTAAAATGACACCCACACTATTCATTTATATTTCTCATGTATTTCATCTGGGAGTAATTGTCCTGATAATCACTCTATAGAAATTATACCATATTTTATAAAATCTTATATATATATATATACACAAATACATTATTCCATGCAGATCTCAAGCACTTTATTTCATAGCTGTTATGACAAAAATAGATATGCAATGTTTGTTTAACATTCCATGTACTCATGAATGCCCTGTTTCAGTTTTATTGAAAAGGTGTTATGTAATGATGTACATCAAGACATTTTATAATAAGGTATTTATTTACTCTAATAATGCAAATATAAAGGCAATGCTGTAAGGACATGACAGTGTTGGCCTCTCGGCTATCATTAATGCTTTCTTATCATGTGATATTCATGGCTGTAGCATCTGCTCCATCTTAACACTGTTTTTTGGAAACTGTTCTTTTAAAAAACACAGATTATAGCTGAGTTATTCCTTTGGGTCAGTCCTGACCTATTTTGTACCATTCTTTACTCTTTACTGCAGTCTCTTTTCTGCTCCCCATAACTTTTGAGGAGTTGAATGTGTCAGATCTGGAAGGGCAGAAAGCTATCTTTGGTATGAGAGAGCCACAAAACTTGTACTGTGAAGAAAAGAAAAATCATGTTGCATTTTTTGTGGGTTACCAGAGAATAGACCCCATAGTGTTGCCAACCTCACAAGATCAAAAATAAGTCAGAGCCTCAAGAATCATGAGATTGACCTAAAAAAAAATTTTAAAGAAAGGAGATATTTTTTAGTCTGTCTTTTGACTTTTTAACTCTCCCCTGCCAATGTGTTCGTGATCATTTCAGTTGAAAAGTCAACCCTTAATGCATACAAAAATCCATACCTCTCCCTGGCTATTCACATGGAGACTCCACTTACTCTTTCCTCACTCCTAAAATAGGGAAAGTGCCATCTATTTCTTATTACTCTCTTGACCCCACAGCAACACTTCTCTGCTTCCTGCTGCCCCAGGACTTCTTTACATTGGATTCAGCAGCCCCATTCCCCTGTCTTCCCACTCTGCCTTCCACTGCCCTAGGGCTTCTCCTCTGCCCAGCTCTCAGATGAACTACTTCCTTGACTCCCCCGCTCTCCTGCCTTCTGCTTCCCTGGGACACTCTCTTTGCTCTAGGGCCATAGCTGAAGGTCAGGCTCAGTGTCAGAGCAGGTCTGTGTCCACAGCCCTGAAGCTCCTTCACAGAGCTCTGCCCAGCCCTGGAAAACATGGCTTTGGAGGAGCTTCTTGTGTCATTGTGAGAGCTCCTCCTGCAGACTCCAAAATCCCAGGACTCATGCTTTGTTTGCAATATGATGACACTGCCTTTTCCTGGCTGCTAGGAGGGGATTTCTTTTCCTGCACCTCATTCCCCTGCAACCCCTTAATCTGCCTGCTTGCTCCCTCTCATTCTCACCATTTACCCTTAAGAGTCTCTGCTGCTCCTCACAGTCCAAGTACTGTCTAGCCTACTGAACCATACAGTGGCAGCCAGTTTGCCAGCTTGCGTGACTTAAGAACATAAGAATGGCCATACTGGGTCAGACCAAAGGTCCATCCAGCCCAGTATGCTGTCTACTGGCAGTGACCAATGCCAGGTGCCCCAGAGGCAGTGAACCTAATGGGTAATGATCAAGTGATCTCTCTCCTGTCATTCATCTTCACCCTCTGACAAACAGAAGCTAGGGACACCATTCCATACGCATCCTGGCTAATAGCCATTAATGGACTTAACCTCCATGAATTTATCTAGTTCTCTTTTAAACCCTGTTATAATCCTAGCCTTCACAACCTCTTCAGACAAGGAGTTCCACAGGTTGACTGTGCGCTGTGCAAAGAAGAGCTTCCTTTTATTTGTTTTAAACCTACTGCCCATTAATTTCATTTGGTGGCCCCTAGTTCTTATATTTTGGGAACAAGTAAATAACTTTTCCTTATTCACTCTCTGTACCATTCATGATTTTATATACCTCTATCATATCCCCCCTTAGTCTCCTCTTTTCCAAATTGAAAAGTCCTAGCCTCTTTATTCTCTCCTCATACAGGACCCATTCCAAACTGCCTAATTATTTTAGTTGCCTTTCTCTGAACCTTTTCTAATGCCAGTATATCTTTTTCGAGATGAGAAGACCAAATCTGTAGGCAGTATTCAAGATGTGGGCGGAACATGGATTTATATAAGGGCAATAAGATATTCACTGTCTCATTCTCTATCCCTTTTTAAATGATTCTTAACATCCCGTTTGCTTTTTTGACTGCTGCTGCACACTCTGGGGATGTCTTCAGAGGACTATCCACGATGACTCCAAGATCTCTTTCCAGATTAGTTGTAGCTAAATTAGCCCCCATCATATTGTATGTATAGTTGGGGTTATTTTTTCTAATGTGCATTACTTTACATTTATCCACATACAATTTCATTTGCCATTTTGTTACCCAATCACTTAGTTTTGTGAGATCTTTTTGAAGTTCTTCAGTCTGCTTTGATCTTAACTATCTTGAGCAGTTTAGTATCATCTGCAAACTTTGCCACCTCACTGTTTATCCCTTTCAGTCTCATTGAAAACAATGGGAGGTAGCAGCCAGCTTTATTAAGGTCAGCCTCACTTCCACATGCAGATAGATTGTAGGGAAATGGTGGCCAGCTTGCTGGCTTCAGTCCTATTGACAGTAATAGGGGATGGTGGTCATTTTGAATAAGGGAAAATTTGTGAGTTAAACAGTTAAAAATGCCCCCAAAATTGCTGGAGTTATGGTAAAATCATGCAAGTTGACAATATTGGGGTTAGCAGGCATGCTTGTTTAATCAAAATACTTTTACCTTATGTTGCCATGAATTTATAAACTAAAGGTTAAGGCTGGATTATGACTCCCTTTATAGAATCATAGAAATGTAGGGCTGGAAGGGAACCTTGATAGGCCATCTAGTCCAGTCCCCTGCAGGATTAAGTATTATCTAGAACATTTCTGACAGGTGTTTATCTAACCTGTTCTTAAAATCCTCTAACAATGGAAGTTCCAGAACCTCCTTAGATAACTTGTTCCAGTGTTTTACTACCCTGACAGTTGGAAGTTGTCAAGGTTAGTTGAATTCTAATCCTGTCCTCCAAGTGTTTGCAACCCCTACGAGCTTGGTGTCATTCACAAATTTTATAAGCATACTCTCCACTTCATTATCAAAGTCATTAATAAAAATATTGAATAGTACCAGACCCAGGACTGACCCCTATGGAATCCCACTGGATACATCCTCCCAGTTTCATAGAGAACTGTTGATTACTACTTTCTGAGCATGGTCTTTCAGCCAGTTGTGGACCCACTGTAGTAATTTCATCAAGAGCACATTTTCCTAATTTGTTTCTGAGAATGTCGTATAGGACTGTCTCAAAAACCTTACTAAAATCAAGATATATAAGTCTACAGCTTCACCACATCCACTAAGCCAGTAAACCTGTCAAAGAAGGAAATTAGGTTGGTTTGGCATGATTTGTTCTTAGTAAATCCATGCTGTCTGTTCCTTATAACCCTATTATCCTCTAGATACTTATAAATTGATTGTTTAATAATTTGTGCCAGTATCTTTCCAAATATCGAAGTTAGGCTGACCATTCTATAATTCGCTGGGTCCTCTTTGTTCCCCATTCTAAAGGTAGGTACTATGTTTACCCTTCTCTTGTCCTCTGGGACTTCACCTGTCCTCCATAAGTTCTCAAAGATAATTGCTAACCGTTCCAAGATTGCTTCAGTCAGTACTTTAAGTACCCTAGAACGAATTTCATCAGGCTCTGCTCACTTGAGTACGTCACATTTATCTAAATACTTTAAAAGCTGTTCTTTCCCTGTTTTGGGTTTCATTCTTTTCCGCTTGTTAATATTAATTGTACTGAGTGTCTGATCACCATTAAACTTTTTAGTGTAGACTGAAGCAAAATTAGCATTAAACACCTCAGCCTGCTAGCTTTCCTTCCCTGCTAAGTAGAGGACCTATACTTTCCTTCACCCTTTTCTGGTTTCAAAGGTATTTAAAGAACTTATTATTATTGCCTTTTATGGTCCTTGCTAGGTGTAACTCATTTTGTGTCTTAGCCTTTCTGATGTTTTCCCACATTTATGCTTTTGTTCCTAAATGCTTGTGATTTTGTACTCCTTCTTAGCAATTTGTCTATTTACATTTTTTATAGGGTTCCTTTTTGATTTTCAGGTCATCAGAGATCTCTGGATGGAGCCATATTGACCTTGTACTATTCTTCCTATCTCTTCTTGGCATCAGGATAGTTTGCAGCTGTCTTTAATATTGTCTCCTTAAGAAATGGCCAGCTCTCCTGAACTCCTCTATCTGCTACATTTTTCCATGGGACCTTATCTACCAGTGAACAGCCTATGAATATTTCCATTTATTTCAATGGGAGCAGGATTAGTTCTTTAATTCTTAGCTTGTGTTGGGGGTAAAAATACTATTTCAGACAGAATTATTGTCACTTATAGTGTCTAGACATATATTTGTACCATATGAATAATAAAAGGCAAGCAAGACAGATTTGGTAAAGTGGCCAAGTTACTACATTCCAGGCCACCAGAAAGTCTTTCCACTTTCCATGATAGTAGTTGCTTTCTGATCTCTTGGTCCACTTTAACTAGATCTCCTGGTCTGGTCCTTCAGTTCCAAACTTCAGTCTCTGGTCCGATGTTTCTACGGGACATAAAATGATGGCTGCTTGCCATAGGGCTTTCTTGCTTTTAGCTTAGAATCAAAGATAAGATAAACATTGTGAAGATAAAGTGAGGTAAAAATCATCAAAGAATTTAACTTTTTAATAGGGAAGATTTGGGTGGAATTTAGATTTTTAGTGGATTATTTTAAAGCTAATTCATTTTACACATGCTTTCCTTTTTAACTGGGATTTGACATTCTGTTAAGATTTCTAACGTGTGTCATGGTTAAAGAAGATAAAAAATTGTTAGGATGGAGAAAAAATGGAGACAAGAAATTATCTGTCAGGAATTCTTGTTCCCTCTAGAGCTTCAGGCCACATCTACAGAAAGATCTGTCCTCTCATTACCTCCCCCTTCTTTTCAGGGAGAGGGTGAACTCTTGGTGAGCAGAAGGAAGTATGGCTATAGAGAAAGCATCATTGGCATAAGATTTCTACTCAGAATTATTTTAGTGACACTGTGGGAGTCACCATATCAGTACACAAACCCAGAACTGGTTGGGTAGTAGAACTGAGGTAAAAGAGTTCCTTAAACATGGGGCAAGGACCCTGCTCACATTTTCCATATACTATTAGTTCTTCTTTACTGAAGATCCTGTGCCTTTAGGAGGGCATTTGGGTGAGTCTGCAGAGGACAGACATAGAAATCAGTGAACCTGGGTGAGGCTCCTCCTACTACATACAACTGAAATCTCGATGGCTGAGTTAGGTGACGGAATTTCAGAACAGGACCAGACAGTACTTCTCAAGGGTCTGGAGAGTAGCTTGCTGATGTACATCTCTGGTACTATGATAGCTGCTTACACCAAAGGTGAGTGGGGTTTACTGGAAGCTAGCGTGGGGTGGGAAATGATGTGCTGGATGGCCATTGAACTGGTGGGTGGGGAACTGAGTGAACAGACTACTGCCAAAGTTATTGGGGCAGGGGTTTCATTTATCCTTTATAGAAATATATTGTTGCTGTATTCCCTTCCCCCTCCCTTATAAAGCTTTCGTTGCTTCATACGCAAATTCTAAGTTTTCCACTGGGGCAGCATTGCCTAGTCAGGATGCCAAAGAAGGTATTATTGATCCCAGAGATTCTGTGTGGGTGTCTGTTAATTTTAAGAGAGATCCCTAGCTATTTGAACCCAGCCTTTGTTATTATCAATAATACGTGGCAGAATGGTTACATATCAGAGCAAACAAGGAACAAATATCCTCTTCTCCAGTCAAATGTTTATGCTTCTCCAAAAACAAATGGCGAAGATCAGAGTCCAAAGAAAGTATCTAGACTGACAGCAACTTCTTCCTCTGCTTCCACCTAAGAGTCATTTTCCCCATGAGTTCTCATTCAGTGAGGAAGTGGGAGCCTGAGCCAGAGAAAGGGAGAGGAGAGCACTCCCTCCGCTTTGAGCAGAAGAAGAGAGAGCTTTGTTCCCAGATGCTCCCCCCCCACACACTTTAAAATGCAACCTTGCCAAGCACAATGTAGGTATTAATCTAGTAGGAACTGACCTGGAGCTGAATTTCATACAGTTATATAATTATCAGTCTTACCAGAGTTAGAGGCCAGTTACATGGAGATTTATGAAGCTTGCATCACTGCTAGCCCCCCGGGCAGTTAAGCATGTGCACACTTATTTTGAGTAGCAGATGGTTGCCAAACTAGGTTAACATAATAAATCTGCAGAATGGATTCACTCACATACTCTAGTTTACCTGTTGGTCTACACATGGGGGTAGGGCTCTTGCTTATGGTACTGGAAGACCCAGGATCAAAGTGCTGTTGGCGGTGAAAGTGGGAGGTATTAAAGTGCAGACTGGATCTCTTTCTAAAATATATGCTAATGAAACAGAAGTTATTGGTTTGATGATGGAATTACTGTGTGAGGGTCTATTGCCTGTGTTATGCAGGAGGTCAGATTAGATAATCATAATGGCTCCTTCTAGCCTTAAAATCTGTGAATCTAAGAATTTTAAAATACTGAGTGACCATTAACTTTTTTCTCTGTAGGAAAAAGTTTACAACATTGTTATACAACATTGTAAACAGGAACAGCAGTTCCTGCTTATCATCAATTGCAGTATCATTTTTTAACATAACTACCATTTACCTTTGCTGTAAACAAATGGAAAGTATTAATCCCTTTGGTTTTGCACAAGATCAGTACATTTACTACACAAGAATCATTTAACCTAGCCCCAGGACTTTAAGTATTTGCAATCAGTAAATTGTCTGTCTGTCACTGGATTTGATTAACCAATCAGATTACTCCAGAAAAGGCAATTGCAATTATTAACTAGTGACAACATTAATAATGTTGCTAACTATTAACAGGAAACTCTCTAGTTACTCCCAAGTAATCAAACCCTCAGTCATTTTCTTTCCTAAATGATCAAGGAGTTTGTTAGTCTGAAAATAGTATTATTCTGGAAGATGTTAATGGCTGCCAGAAGACATTACTTTGATCCGCAGGCAATCATAGGCCTTGTTAAAGATGATGGGGGTGGTAGCCACACTTCATTCATGCTAAATGGAAAAAGCCATTATTTTTGTATGGAATTAGATAGCTGAAACAATAGAAGCCACTGCCTAAGGCGCTGGGCCACATGGGAGGACCTGAGCAAGAACTAACTCAGGGAGAATAAGAAGGGTTTCTTTGAGGACCAGTTGCAAATGCAGGGGCTGGGGCATTGGTTGGAGGCATTGTCTGTCTGTATGAGTGTCAGGGACAGAAAGTAATCAGAATGCCAGCAGACAGTGAGAGATGCAGTTGTGAGCATGGCCCTGAGAGGAAGCATGGACAGAGCTCCTTGGGGCACAGAACTGGCTGGAAAGGCAGGTTTGGGAACAGTAAGAATAGAAACTGCCTGCTGTTGTCTGTTCCTGCTTTGTTCAGGAAACAGGATTTTAAATACAGTTTTTGTAAATAAACAGGATTGGACTAGAGATAAATGATTCATTATCAAATTTTCCTCCTAATGGAAACAACCCAGCACGGCCCCCAATATTGTCTATAGCATTCGGGCCATGTGACAACGTTAGGGTAAACGTACTTTGAGGGCAGGAAACAAGTGGTCAACAGTCCCTGCACTCAGAAGAGCACAAGGGCGCAATCTGGCCCTTGATGTAAAGAAGTGTTCTTTGGCAGAAGTATAAAGAGAAAATGGCATTCAGTTCTTTCACCCTGTTCTGTGTCAGTCAGTTGCAAAGCTTGTTAAAGTAACTTCAAAACCATATTACAGTGATGGCTTCAAAATTAAACAGCTATTTTGCCTTGCAAAAACTTTTGATCGAATTCTTTAGATGGCAATAAGCATCAGCTGGGAAGTGAAGTCTGAGATTTGCGTGTTAGGTGCACAAAGAGTCCTAACTATGCCGTCTACACTACTACATCTGCACTGCTTCCCTGCCTTCTCAGACCAAACCTCTGTTTCTCATGTCTCCAAGTAGCTGTTCGCAGCAGTATTATAGTCTCTCTCAAAGCATCTCTGAGATGGCCTCCGGCTTTGTTCTGGCTTCTCCTCCAATCAATACTACCACTGGGACTTTGTGGTGCCTCATTTAAGCGTCCAAAGATGTTTGCCCCCACTTTATACTCAAACATTAGTCACATCCAGTCAGGCCAAAAATGAGCTGTTGGGTGAGTAGGCATTTGCTTAGTGACTGGCAGCTTTCCTAGGCTATCAGCATTGCTTGTTCCCTGCTTTCCATGAGCTCTGGCCTACAAAGTTCTCTCAGCATATTACTAAAGTGGAGATTTTTGTTGTTTCAGAGGAGTGTTCAGAAATGTAGATATGCAGATTCAGTAGTCACTTGACAAGATGTGGCAGTAAGTAACTTTTTACCAACCTAAACATTATCTCACAGGCTCCTTGTACCTGCTACTCTGGCCTTGCTCTAGCCATGGACCCCAATCTTGTGTCATGCTCACTCCTGGAACTCTTCACTGTATTAATATTTCTATAAGTGGCTACCAGCTGAATCTTCTGGTTTAAATGCAGAATTAGAATTTTTCTTAACAGGTTAAGGTAACCTGGGAACCACTTGCAACACTGCTGAGAAAGACAGTGGTAAAATTGAGTGTTTGGCATTTTCCCTCTGCCTCCTGCCAGAATTTACCAGTTCTAAATCCAAACAGGCTATGAAGATGACTACATTCTTTCCTGTTTGCTCTCTTACCCAAGCACCTCTCTGTTTTGTTTCACTGCTGAGCAGCTATTCCCCTCATCCAAATTCTTCAGCCATAACTTGCTGCTTTAGTTTCATATCATTCTACTCACTCTTGTCTCTTAGAGATAGTGATAGTTTTGTTCTCATTTTTCTAAAACAGATAATATTAATTCTTTCTTCTCTTTTCAAAACTCACCCAGATAACCACAAGCCTTTACACCAGGGGTAGTCAATAGGCAGACCGAGGGCCAAATCTGAACCGCTAGACACTTTTGACTGGACCACAAAATCTTTTTACTTACTTATTATTTATTTATTTATTATGGTGTGAAATATATTTCTCTTGACTATACCTTGACCAAGAAATTTGGACTTGACAAAAAATATTTGACTAGCCCTGCTTTACACATCTATCTACATCAGCTGAAAGTAGATATGAACTAGTGGCCAAGAGCTGAGACTGTTTCTTTCACAGAGTCATCTTAATCTCTCTCCCCTCGCTTCCTGTCCCTCTGGCATAATTACACAGCACATGACTAGAGCCCCAAAATAAAATCTTCTCTTCAGAGGTCTGTTTTATAGAATCAGTTGCCATCTTCAGCTTGTCCTCAGGCTTCCACAGCCCTCAAACTAGGGCCTGCATATAGACCTTCCAGCCTTATGTTGGGCATCACCACAGTTTTCCATAGCCAAGAAGTAGTCCGTTCATTTCCTGTGTCAGGTTCACAACATTCTTTTCAGGCTTCAGCTGCCCAACGATCCTCCACAGTTATCCCACTAAGGTCTGGGAATAGTCATATCACTCCTTTTGGCTTCAGGGGTCTGCAATAGTTCTAGGCAGTCCTTGGCACACTTACCACTTTCTGACCATAGTCAAACACAGGCTGCTTTCCCAGGTCCTTGCCAGGAGAGACCTAACAACATATCTGTTTCCTGTCAGGTCTCCACATGGAGGCGCCCTGCTTTTCCCTAAGTCTACCTTCAGAATGAGCAACAGCCATCCTTTTTTATTTCTACCCTCTTCTCCTAGCAGATATTGCTCTCTGCCTAGTCACATGCTTGGACATTCTTCCTAGTGACTACAAGTACTGGAACAGTGACCTTATCAAGAAGACGAGATCCTGTAACAGGAGGTGCTAGTCAGACCTGGCCTTGCATTACAGCCAGTTACATGTCCATTACCAATTCCTTGAGCCACTTATTCCCACTCTTATTTATTTTTAATATTCTCTATTAGTTTCCCAGCAGAATCCACATCTTTGGAACACAAAGGCTTTGTCTGAAAGGGGTGGGGGGAGGACGGGAGTCTCCTGGAGTTTTATTTAGCTTAGAGTGCAGTCGCAGCAGCAGTCACTTCCGCTAAAAAGCTTTTCTTCACAGGGTTAGCACTGTGACCAGGTGCTTCAATAAAGGGGAAAACAAAGAAGAGTGTAGTTAAGAAACTGATATTCATTTCCTATTCTCAATTACACAACATGGGGGAAAGTAACAAAGGCTATCATGTGCCTGCTGCATGGCAGGGCTATTTATTCACTCCAGTGACTACTGTTCAGAGGCACCATTCCCAGCCTGCTCTCAGACACCATGTAGAGTCCAAGCCCACTCCTACATAGGGTTTGGTTTGGTTTGATTTGATTAGCACAGAAATTAAAAATAAGCTCACACAAAATTTAGCTCAATCCTTCTCCCTGGGCTTGGCTGAGACAAAGGTGCCTCCCACTTAACTGCTCACTCAGTTGTTATTCAAGATTCCCTCTCGCTAAAGTATTACTGCCACATTCCTTATTATATCTTGGTAGGGTAACAAGCTACTTGGCTCAGTGAGTCAGCAGAACCCACTTAAGGCTCCCAAACAGGATTAATAGCTGCTTGTTACAAGCACTCTCTCTCTTGTGTCATATGGATCAAGTTTGAGTAAAAAAATTAACAATATATTTCAATCCACCACATGCCTTTTCTACTTTGATGCCTCATTCAGGTTCCCCAAAGGTTAGCCTGCGAGCTATTAATATTTTTTTATCAGGTAAGATATTCATTTAAGAATTTCTTACATTTTAGATGAAAGGAAATGACCACACAATCCTTTCTTTTTTTCTTTCTTTTAAGTCAGTTGAAAATGTTGGAAAAATTATTTGAAATGATCATAATTTAATTTATCCATAAAAAGTGTTAACATTCATCAGTGCCAGCTATTGTCTCTAAATTCATTCTCCATTGTATTTCTAGACTCAGGCATATAGAATTACAATTTTTATGATACTGTTTTGTTTAAGTACTGGTTTCAGTCCTTTTTGATGAGTTGCCAAGTTTTCCTAATTTAAGTATCATATTGTGTGTCTTCTAATTAAAGTTACGGTAGCACTTGTAATACACTACAATTTCAGGGTTTGTATTGTCTACTTCCAATTGCATCACAGTGAAACTTAAACTGTATTTGAGATGAAAAATATTATTCTTTCTCTCCTTTTATATAAAGATCTCTATAACCTGTTTAAAAAGAGTAATTTGTTTCCAGTTTTGCTACTTTTTTGCCAGGCTATACATAAAAATGGGAGTGGAGGGAGTTGTACAAAACTAAATTAGGGAGATGTTCTTTCTAGTTTGTCTGTTTATTTAATATCTTGGAAAAATCACATAAATTCAGATATTGTTGTATTCTGAAACTCCAAATTATATGGTTTTCCATTTTTAGAAAATCTCACCAATTTTATTTTGAGCTATGGAAAAGTGTCAGAAGTCTTGAAATTTTGAAATATGCTAATTTCATGCAAATTAATAAACTAATTTGTGATACACCTTTTGATGCACTTCCCCAGTGGAATACATATCTCATTATAATTGTAATGTACATTTTAGAAGGAAAATATAAATGACATCCCAACTCATAGTGTAGATGTAGCCTAAATGCTGTTTAATGAGATGCACAGCAATAGAATCTACCACTTGGCAGCTAGCTTCTTAGACTAGAGGACAAAGGGCCTGCTCCGGCTCTTAAGGAAGTCAAAGCTCTCTTTTATTTCAGTGGTGTGGGATCAAAGCCTACAGAGTTAAATGCAGGTGTGTGCGTGTGTATGTGAAATATATAAAAAGGCAGTTTTTATATAGTCATACAGTATTCATATAGCACATGATCCTGAAAAGTGCAGAGTGTTTCTGAGTAGTGGAGACAGGATTGAGGCAGATGCCTTGTGCTGTGAGCTGCAGCAACAGCATTAAGTTTTCCTGCACTTTTTCTGGGTGCACAATTAAGAGACATTTGGCCCACAGACATTAAACCTGAAGGACCAGTCTTACGAATCGTAGCACATGGATATGTACACTGTGTCTCCTTGCAACACTTAGGCTGCTTCATCCCAGGGTCAGTCATCAAGAGGGAGAGCAAGTAGTGGTGTTTCCAGTACTGCTGCTCTTTCTTGAGATTTTCTTTGTCTGGGCAGATTTAATTTGTACCTGGGGGGTCTGACAAGTAGAGGCAGCTGAGGAGTGCTCTAAGGGCCTGACCCAATGACCACCGAAATCAGTGGGCGTCTTTCCTTTCACTTTGGTAGTCACTTGATCAGACCTTAAATCAGCACATCCAAGATGCTCTGGTAATGAGCAACTTCCTACCAGTACCTACCCATTATTTGGGTGGCACTGGTCCCTGGCCACCCCTACCCCAGGAAAAAGAGATGTTTTGATAATTTTGTTCCTCCACAACTTCCCAGCTGTCACACTTTCCACCTCAGGGTCCTACTACCAAGATTGATGTCTGTTTAATATGGTGTAAAGTCTATGTGAATTTGGCTGTTTAGCTTACTTCTCTCAGCATTGAAAGCTAACTAAAGCAAACTTAGCTTACACTAATTTGCTTCCAAACTTTTAAACAAACCTTGAGGGTAAAAAGTATTGGGTACAGTTATTAGAAGTCTAATGAAAATCTTTTGCTTCAGTTTAAAAGCTGTAAATATCAGTACAAATAAGGGCAAATGCAAAGTACTGCACTTCGGAAGGAATAATCAATTGCACAAATACACTAACTCCTCGCTTTACACTGTAGTTATGTTCCTGAAAAATTCAACTTTAAGCGAAACAATGTTAAGCAAATCAATTTCCCCATAAGAATTGGAAATTTTTTTCACCAGACAAAAGACTATATATATATATATTATAAGTTTTTAACAAACAATTGAATACTGTACACAGCAATGATTGTGAAGCTTGGTTGAGGTGGTGGAGTCAGAGGGTGGAATAATTCCCAGGAAATGCCTTAGTGCTGAATGACAAACTAGCACTCCGCTGAGTCCTCAAGGGTTAACACAATGTTAATGTAGCCTCACACTCTGCAAGGCAGCACAATGGGAGGGAGGGGAGACAGCATGGCAGACAGAGACACACATCCCGTGTGTGAGAGAGCGAGAGATGCACATTGCCCCTTTAAGTATGCTGACTCCACTTTAAGTACATTGCCTTTTTAAGTAGATCAGCAAGTTGAGACAGCAGCTGCTGCTAGCAAGCTCCCTCTGTCCTGAGCCCTGTCCTGTCCTGCTCCCCCCCGGAACTCTATGGAGATGGGGTAAGTGGGGGGCACGAGTAGTGGGAGGTGGACACCCTGATATTATCCCTCCCTTCTCCCCATCCTCCCCACAGCAAGTGGGAGAATCCCAGGAGCAGCTCCAAGGCAGAGGGCAGGAGCAGCACATGGCAGTGGCGGGGAGGGACAGCTGAACTGCAGGCAATTTATAGCCTGATGGGCGGCTCCTGCACAGGGATCTTAGGGGAGTGGAGAGCTGATAGGTGGTCTGCTGGTCCACCCTGGTTCCAAGCGCCCACCAGCCAACTGGAATTGGCTGCTCTTTTTTTGCAAGGAGTGGACAAAGCATGTGGCTGCCAAACAATGTTATAAGGGAGCATTGTGCAACTTTAAATGAGCATGTTCTCTAATTGATCAGCAACATAACAACAAAACAACGTTAACTGGGATGACTTTAAATGAGGAGTTACTGTATCATATGGGAAATGATTGCTGAGGAAGGAATAATGCAGCAAACTAAATATGAATCAACAACATATTACTGTTGTAAAGCAAAAATTGAACATCATTCTGGGATGTATTGTAAACAAGACATGAGAAATAATTCTTCCACTCTACTCAACACTGATAAAGCCTCAGCTGGAGTATTGTGTCCAGTTCTGGGTACCACACTTTGGGAAACATGTAGACAAATTGGAGGAAGTTCGAAGAAGAGCAACAAAAAATTATTGTAATCTAGAGAACATGATCTGTGGGAGAAAATTGGGAGAAAAAATGGGGTTGTTTAGTCTAGAGAAGAGAAGACGGGGGAGGGGAGACATGACATTCTTCAAGTACATAAAAGGTTGTTATAAAGTGGAGGGTGATAAACTGGTCTCCTTATTCACTGAGGACTGGGCAAAAAGTAATGGGCTTAAATTGCAGCAAGGGAGATTTAGGTTAGACATAAGGGAAAATTTCCCAACTATAAGGATAGTTAAACACTGGAACAAATTTTCTGGGGAGGTTGTGGAATCCCCATCATTGGAGGTTTTTAAGATCAGGTTAGGTAATATTTAGTTCTGTCTTAGTGCAGGGGAGTGGACTGGATGACCTATTGAAGTCCCTTGAAGTCCAACATTTCTGTGATTCTATAAAACATTTTCTGTAAGCTTAAAGTTCCCAAAAGGAACTGTTAAAATAAAAGCTTAATTCCAAACCACCATTTGACTACAAAGTAGATGAATCCTGCTTGTTATTCTGAGGCCATTCCTTGCCAGTAACACGTCTCCAACTGACACTGTCATCCGAATGTCCTATGGAGAAATACCTTCAAAGGTGATTAATTGGAATTAACTTGAAATTCACACAAACACTTACAATGTCAATTTTACTTGCATCATGATTAATATTTATTGATAATACTCTGCACCTATCTTGTGCATTTATCCAACTCTGTCAAAGCATTTCAAGCCAATGATGGGGGAACTGAAAGCATGGTGTTACACCTACATTTTTAAAAACTTCTGTGGGTACAAATAACCATGTGACTGTCCACCTGTAGATACAAGTGGAAGCTGCCTAGCGAGGCAATTTTCAAAGCTTATGGCTAAGCACAAAGAAGTTATCTGAGTACTCTAGCCTGGAGCACTTTGCCCAGACACAAAATAGTGTTCAAAAAATGGCATGGATGCATTCAGAAGAGGGGTTCTGAAAAGTCCAGTGGCTGGCTACCCAGCTGAGGTTTAAGAATCCAGACACCTCCTGTACCTTAACATGTGATGAGATTTTCAGACAACTCAGATAATCAAAAAGTGGTTAGAAAATCTCCAGAATCACTGGCAGAGAAGAGAATTGAATGTAGATCTCCCAGTCTCTTGCTTAGTCACTAGAATAGATTGGAAGGGACAGAATTAAGTCTTTCAAAGGACTCCAGTGGAATGTTGTGAAAATATATCACCTGATTTACTGCTTAAGAGCTCTTATAAACTCACAAACCAGAGTTATTCTTTGCAGGATTTGTCAGAAAAAAAAGTTTCAAAAACAGAGTACTGTATTGTGGTTAAATGGCACTCTCTAAAAATATCAAAGCAGCAGACTTATTTCTCTGAGTCTTAATCATCTACAGCCCTACTCTGCCAGCACGTGTATACTACATTGCTCAGATTCTCACTTTATCTAAGTGAGCAAGCCAGTATATGTAGCTCCTTGATTTAAAACATTTGAAACTGGTCAACACATTTATTGTCAATGCAAGAGAGCATGTTGTACAAACAAATAATGTGTTAGTTTGCAAACAGTTGCATGTGCAAATACTGTGGATGTGGTTAAGGAAGGCCTTGGTAGATGTGGCCCATACTAATATTTATATACCTTTCCTTCGGGCTAGGCTATACTTGGCTGGATCCCCTCAAAAGAAAGATTTGCTTTGTGCTTAAAGCACAGGGTTTGGACTCAGGTGATCTGGGTTCAGGTCCTAGGTCTGCTATTGATTTCCTGTGTGACCTCAGCCGAGTCACTTCATCTCTGTGTCTCTGTTCCACATCTGTAAGATGGAGATAATAGCATCTTCTTTTGTCTTGTCATATAGATTGGTTTTTAACTCTATAAGGCAGGGACTCTTTCTTACTATGAGCATGGTCACCACATAGCCTAATTGGGGCCCTGAACTCATCTGGGGCCCTGGGCACTGATGTAATACAAATAGTAATAATTATCATCCTCATTTTAAAAGCCCCAAAACATGTGGAGTTGATGTGAAATAACCTGAAATACTCCCTTGGTTCAGGGGGTGAGCCTACTACTTCTGCAGTGCTCCCAGTCCCAGCCATCCTGAAAATGATCCAGGAATGGCAGTGAAATCTAGGTTCCTCAAGCAGCAGTGTAGAACACATCCATTAGGCACCAGGTTGCCCTTTGCATCACTAATTTTAAAAAAATAAAATTGACCTGCTCTCATGACTTACAACTTTTTATTTTAATTTAAAATATTGGAGTGGTGGGGGAAGTGTGCCAGGTAGCAAATATAGCTGACAGTTTTTTTGTTTTAAATACCATAATGTCTGTCAAAAAAGCAATGGTTACTTTAACTTAAGCAAGTAATTTAAAAAATGTTGTTCCAGAATATCATGATGATTCATAAGAAAGCTTCAGCATAAAAAAATCAGTAATGTGAAATGTGCATTTCACATTTGTTATATATCATGAAATGGTATTTGAAACTCAGTCCAGAAGCAGACAAAGGGTTCTTTGCAATATTCTCCATTGCAGTAGCCTGAGTCAGGTAGGCTGACTCGCACAAAGCCCTTCTCTTTGAAATCAGTGTCTGATCTGAAAGAAACTTTCTGCCTTTAGAAATCCTGCGCTGTTTCCTGGGGCTCCGCATTCATTTGAATGTTCTGGTAAGGTATTGAAAACTATAAACTTTTCAACCGGCAGGACCATTTGTGTGAATGCTCAGGCCATTCTGTGCACACTCTTTAGGAAGGTCTCCAGGACAATTGGAAAATATCCCCATTGTGTTATTATTTATATTAGGTAAACATTGAGAAAAAGGGTTCCCTTGGCAACCGAAGATAGTCCAATCAAAATTACTAATTTACAGAAGGGCCTTGTCTTTGATGTCAAATCAGGATTTTCAATCTTGCTTTGAGCCAGGGAGAGGGAAAACATGCAGACAGAGGCATCTGAATATGTTCAGTGGCAAAGATGATCTGAGGGCATGGCTACACTTACATTTTTGCAGCCCTGGTAGTTACAGCTGTGGTCATACAGCTGTGTAGGGCCAGCGCTGCAGCATGTCCACACTGACAGTGACCAGCGCTGCAGTGTGGCCACATTTGCAGCATTTGCAGCGCTGTTGGGAGTGGTGCATTGTGGGCAGCTATCCCAGCGTTCAAGTGGCTGCAACATGCTTTTCAAAAGAGGGGGGTGGGGTGGAGTGTGACAGGGAGCTTGCGGGAGACAGAGAGAGTGGATTTTTGGAGCAGACACTGTGACAGCTCCCTGCCTTGCAAGTCAAAAGGGGGAGTGGGGTGGAGTGTGACAGGAGGTCTGTGAACAGAGAGAGATGGATTTTTGGAGCAGACACTGTGTGACAGCTCCTGCCTTGCAAATTCTGAGCCATATTGCCCCCACCTCTCTCAATCACTTTAAATGTAAACAAGGCTTCAAACCAGATAGCAGCTTCTCCGACGGACTCCCCCCCGCCCTTGCTCCTGTTCTCACTCAAGCAAACAGTTGTGAACATTCACAGCCTCTGCTCGCTCTCTCGCTGCAGCAAAGAACAGCTGTTGTTTGTTTTAGATAAGTAAGCTCCAGGAGAGTACCTTCCCGGTTTGTGTATACAGGAATCTGTGGGTACCTCCCTAATCCTGAATGAGGACAGTAACAGCGCTGGTGGAGTGTCACACTGATGAGCGTGCTGCATCAAGCAGCGCTGGATTTCGCATATAACCCAAGCGGACCAGGTGTACAGCCAGTGCTGCAGGAAGGGAGTTGCAGCGCTGGCTGAGCTCTGTAAGTGTGGACACCTGGTAAGTTGCAGCGCTGTAACCCCCTCACCAGCGCTGCAACTTGCAAGTGTAGCCAAGCCCTGATTCAAACTATTTCTGTAAATTATTATACATATGCTTCTACAGTATAAATGCTGTCCTAGACAAATCAAAATGTAATTGTATTTTCTCTCATTTTAGTTACTGTAATTTTACAAGTATTTCCCTTTGCATAATTTGACCAGTTTTAAATATATTGTTCTATAAATATGCTCAACCTGTTGGACCATATAATGTCTTGCCATAATCTATTGTCTGGAAAGGGATACTGGGAGAGGCTCAGGCCTGGTTTTGATGGAGTCACACCTGCTTACACCAGGCCTGAATCTGGTCCATTTTGTCTGTAATGCTATGGTCTAGGAAGTCCCAGACTCTAAACTCTCTGTGTCTGCAATGAACAGAAGAAAGATGTGGTGGGGCAGTCTGCCATGGAGGGCTATAGCCCCATCCTGCTACCGGGAATGAGTCCTTTAAGCATTTGGAAGGGTCCAATAGATATAGAGAGAGACCTAACAGTCCTGGGAATGAATCGTGCTTGGGGAAGGAATCCTGACACTGTACCTTATAAGGGACTGAAGCCTTGCTGAGAGGGTGGGCAAGACTCCTCTCTTACCCAATCAACTGGGAAGGAGTTAGGAGAAGGGAACCAGCATCTCTTCCCTCACAGCAAGCAGACACTGGCAGAAGAAGGCTGGCCTGCTGAACCCTCCAGATTGGAAAGTGCTCATCTGAAGGGAGATGGTGAAAGCCTTGTAAGGGTATCTTTACCCTGCAAAAAAACATCCACAACTGCCCCGTGTCAGCAGTGTAGATGTTTGGTCTTCAGATGGAGCCCAGGCTCTGGGACTCTCCCTCCTCCTGGGGTCCCAGAGGCTGGCCTTCAGCCCAATCCCAAATGTCTACACTGCAATTTTATAGCCCTGCTACCCAAGCCCCATGAGCCCAAATCAGCTCACGTGGACCAGCCCTGGATGTTTTATTGCAGTGTAGACATACCCAAACTGACTATATTCCAAGGCAAGAGGTCTGAGACACAGACCACAGCTCCAGGAATGAGGCTGAGGGGGAACTCCTGCTTGGAGGAGGAAAATATTGCTGGAGACTGCATGGAACACAACAGTCAGCCCTAGAGAGAAGGCTGAGGGGAAACTCCTGTCTAAAGGAGGGAGATAGCAACTGCTCTAAAGGCCAGAGACCGAGGGACTGCTCACAATATAGCCGAAATGCTGCAGAAAAGGATTGGCAGTGGTCTTTGAGAAAGTGCCTTCATAACTGGTTAAGGAGAAACTGTGTGGCATGGCAGAGTCCAGACATCTAGTGAAGACATTGACATGTAGGGTGAAGGTCAGAGCAGCTCAACGAAGTAGCAGAGGAATCAAAGGTCTCCTTCCCCCAGATCAATAGGGAAGGTTTGAGCACTGGAAGTGGAAGAGGCTGAGAACTGTGAGCCCCATATGGGGGTTGAAGGCTGGGTTTAAAAGAATATTAGACTTTTGGTTTTCTTATTTTTTAGAATTTCATGTTAACCCTGAAAGGAGAATGAACAGAGACTATCCTGGCTGGAGGGCTTGGCCACAGTCAATGGCAGACTGTTGTGGTAACAGAATGATAAAAGGAGCCACTCGTTTGAGAAAATCCATGAAACACCACACCTGGACACTCTGGAGGTGAGAGGCATAACTATACCAGGGCCCAGAAGTTGAGCATGTAACTGGGGCCAACTTCCTGCAATGTAGTTGGGATTTGGGGCAGGCAAGGACTGATGTCTTTGCAGTAAAATACAGAACAAACGTTGCATTTAATAGAACTTTACTTAGGAGCTTTTCTGTTCCTGGAGTGTTTTCTAGACCAATGTTTACAGTGGTCTTAATCCTAACAATTTTAAAATGCAATGTAATTGCCTGATATAACTTTTACAATATGTGTGCTAAATGGAGTTACTCACTGCTGCCCTTCATCCCTCTCCTTGGCCAGAGAACATTACATGTGCAAGTAAACATTGCTGGGGAATGTTTTCAGATGCCCTCCACATGCTCTTTGAACATTAGTGGCAAACTCCATTTTACATCACAGCCCCAGACCCACCTGTACCACCATCACTAACGTCCTGCAGAACTTGTTCTTCCATGGGGAATGACACAAATGATTACCATAGATAAATGGTCCTGATTTTAGACATCAGCTGTGACTTCTTTTTGGACATTTGGAGTATTCAGTATGTCAGATCAACTGTGTACTACATGCCCACGTATAATCTGATAAAATTATGAAGAGGTTAAAAATGTGAAAAGTAACTGATAAATGTATTTTTTAGTAATCTCTACTCATTACAGTTCCTCAGTAGGTTTATCATAAGCTTGCCTAATGTCAGGACAGTAGAGAACTATAGTTACTTCCACTAAAATCTCCTAGGGTAGAGATGTGAAGGTAAAATGAATTTGGAGACAGCAGCACAAGGCTGAAGCAACATTAGTCAAATGAGCCAGGTTACCAGAGCCAGGACTAAGGGTTTGTCTACACAGAGGGGTAATGTGATTTACATGAATGTGATTTCTAAAGCACACTAAAAAGTTGTACATTAAGTGGTCTGTGTAGACTGGAGTCGGCAACCTGCCCGCAAGGGTCCAGCCGCCGGTCCCACTCAGCGCTCGCTGCTGGCTTGCGTGAAGGAACCCCAGGCTGGCAGTGGGCTGAGACTCCAGCTGGCAGGAGCCAGCGGCTGGAACCCCAGAGCAGCGACAGGCTGAGATGCTCAGTCATTGCTCTGGGGTTCTAGCTGCTGGCCCCTTGCCAGCTGGGGTCCCCGCTGCAGCCCCACCCACCTTGCTTCTGGTTGGAGTTCCAGCGCAGGCCCCCAACCAGACAGGGTCCAGCCCTCCGGGCCTGCTCAGCCCTATCCACGGCCAGCTCCACTCATCTCAGCTGCCGATCTAGGGTTCCAGACGCTGACCTCCTGCCAGTCGGTTAACAACTGATCACTCAGAAGCCTGTGTGCAGTTTAAAGTATCCAAATATGTGCCAGACATTGGAAAACTCAGCAAGGAAAAGCAAAGGCAAGGATCACACTAAACTGATAAGATATGCAGTTTAATTTAATTTTAAATAAAGCTTCTGAAGACCTTGTTTACTTTACATATAACAGTAGTTTGGTTATATAATATAGAGACTTATAGAGAGACCTTCTAAAAAATGTTAAAATGTATTACTGGCATGCAAAATCTTAAATTAGAGTGTATAAATGAAGACTCAGCACACCACTGCTGAAAGGTTGCTGACCCCTGGTGTAGACTCTGCTGGTGTGCACTAAAGGTTATTTAGTGTGCTTTAATGTAGTACTGCTTCAGACAACATCACATTAGACCCTTCTGGTGTGCTTTGAAACAGTACTGCATTACAGCACAAAGACTTTTTTTAACCTTTTTGATTAACTTGAAACCCAAAACCAAATGAAAGTCGCAAGGATTTGGATGTCACTGCAATGTTTTACATGGTATAGTTTTGAGTCGGTTCTCTAAAAAGGACTAGCAAGCATTGGCCCAATCCTGTACTCATTTTACCATTTGTGAGGGCAGGATGAGGCCTTTCATGTGTACAGTGTGTTCTAAAATCAGATGTATGTTAATCTGGCACAAATACTTTCCATGTCAGCCAGCAGAATGCCTTGCAGAATAAACATGTTAATGACATGGTGATCTGTGGGAAACCAAAGAATATTTAGATTTTAAATAATCTGATTACAAGATTATCAAAAGTGCTAATCTAATGCCTTAATTAGTCTTTGACAAAATACTGAGAGATTATTAAACTAAATAGTGAAAAGGTGAGAGGTAAAGTTATTTAGGGGTAAATTATTTAGGACAGTCAAGACCAGAGAAGACTGAAAATTCCAAGGCGAATTTAACAAAGCTAGAGAAATAGCTAGCATAATTGTAAATGAAATTCAGTGTTGACAAATGCAAAGGAATGCGTGTTGGAAGGAATAATTTGAACTACTCATACATATTGCTGAGTTCTAAATCAACCAACAACTCAGGAAAAAAGACCTGGATGTTGTAGTGGACAGCTAAAGGAAAACTTCTATTCACCAGTGATCTAAAAAGCAAACAAAATGTTAGAATAGATGAGATAGAAAACAATGCATCTGATGAAGTGGGTATTCACCCACAAAAGCTCACGCTCCAAACGTCTGTTAGTCTATAAGGTGCCACAGGATTCTCTGCTGCTTTGACAGATCCAGACTAACACGGCTACCCCTCTAATACTGAAAATATTGTTATACTGTTATATAAATCAATGATATGTCCTCAGTTGGAGTACTGTGTTCAGTGCTGGTCTCTCTCTCACTCATATATAATATATACAGTACCAAAATGAAGAAATGTAGAGATGAATGAAGAAAGGCACAGACACACTTCTGTATGAGTAGAGAAGATTGGGACTGTTTAGTTTAGACAGGAAAGGAATAAGAAAGATATGAGAGAGAGATTCAAAATAAATGATGTAGAGAAGGTAAATGGGCACCCTGTTTACCCTTCCTGTAGTAAAAGGACAAGGTGAAATCAACAAATTTGATAATCAATTTTTAATTGATAAAAGGATACAACAACATTTATTGTGGAAGTCATTGCCAGAAGATATCTTAAGGCCAAGAGCTTAAAGGACTTAAAAAAGGATTTGATATTTATATGGACAATGAAAACGTCCACAGCTACTTTAGATAGAGATAAAACAAAAATATAAGAGCTATAAACCGTCATGCTTCAGGGCATAAAGCAACCACTGATTAATGGGAGAAAACTGATTGTTAGGAAGAAACTTCTGCTATTGGAAGGTTATTCCATTGCTTGGCTTCTTGCACCTTTCTCTGAAGAATCTTTTATTCACCCCTGTGAGAAACATGATACCAGGCTAAATGAACTGTTGCTCTGATTTGGTATGGCAATTTCTATATTCCATTAAACAGGCAAAAGACAAACAACAAAATATAATCATCTCATTTAAATTTCACAAAGTTGTGATCAATTGAGTATTTAAATCAATTTATTTCTGTTTGAGACCCAGTGCCCATCATCTCTGAAAATCAGGCAAATGACTTAGGTGCCTAAGTGTGGATTTAGGTGTCCTAACTTTAAACATCCAAGCTGAAAATTTTGGCCCAGCCTTTTTGTTACCATCTTAAACAAAAACAAAAGGTGAATGATGTTCAAGTTAAAGCCCAGGGTCAGGAATATTTAGCTGGTATTCCACAAATGCATTTTAGACAAGGGGGAAATCTAGTCTTCAAAAAATATATATAATTTAGTTGATATGCTCATCCATTCTTTGTATCTGTTAACATAAGTTATTGAGTACAGTACAGAACATTTGGTATCATTTTTAAAAACAAACAGATTTCCAAACTGTTTTATAGAGTCTCTCAATCTGCTGAAAGCTGTTCAGAAGAGTAGGGAAAACATGCTATTCTTGACAGAAATATTTTGTTCCTTATTTCATTTGAATAAGTCATCCACTGACAACTGATCGGTCAAAACACTGGCACAGCCTGAAAAGAATAAATAAAATAAAATCACAGTCACATTTCATGAATGGAAAAATATTCCTATGTATAATTGATATTATCATGGAAAAATCTCTACATAAAAATATGTTTATTCTGGGCCATGTAACAAAGTATGTTATCAGCCTGGGATCCTCAGGAAAGAAGCCTGGCTAAGAAACCCCTTCCAGACTAGAACCATATGCTAGAAGGCAGGTGTTAATAGGCTCCAGCTGACTTTGGTCCTTGTCCATTAACTTTTGCCTGCTGGCATATAGCCTTATACTGAAACCTTGGGGCATTCTGCCCAGCCTCCTTCCTGATAGTTCTGGGATCCACATGAATAATATACCCTGTCACAATCCAAGACCATCTATGAATTACAGTGTAAAACAAAAAAGTAAGCAGTAGAAATGGTCTGACTTACTAATGAACTGTGTGTGTATTGTTCTTTATTAAATAAAATTAAAAAAAGATTGAAAACACCAAAGTAAAACGTATCTAAAAAGCAAAGTATGGTAACTGCTTTTAAATGTAGGGAGCTTTCTGTGGAGAATTTAAGTAAAAAAACATCGAAATTAGAAAAGAGAAACACCTTCCTTTTTCCACTACTGAAAGAGTCCTGTGCATATGAAACCCAAAAAAGATATTGTAATCCACTTGCCAGAGGTTGAAAGGAAACCTAAATCAAAACAAAGTGGTTCAAACAGAGCAAATAATCCCAAAGCAGTTAAAAAAAACAAACCACACACACAATGTAACCCTCAATTTGGCTTCCTTTTTTCTTGTTTCTGGTTTTTTTTAATAACCAGGAAAACAAATTTGAAAATAGGTTATGTTTCAGTGCCTATATGTGGCTAATTTAATTGAATGACACTGGATTTTCAGGTTTCAGTGGTAGTCATGTTAGTCTGTATCAGCAAAAAAACAACCAAAGAGTCCTTGTGGCACCTTAGAGACTAATACATTTATTTGGGCATAAGCTTTTGTGGGCTAGAACCACTTCATCAGCTATATAAAGTATAAGATACAGGAGTAGGTATAAATACATGAAAGGAAGTGGGTTGCTTTACCAAGTGTTAAGTCAGTCTAAGGAGATAAATCAATTAACAGCAGGATACCAAGGGAGGAGAAATAACTTCTGAAGTGGTAAGAGAGTGGCCCATTACAGACAGTTGACAAAAAGGTGTGAATAACATATTGGCCAACAAAGAAAGTAACAGAACGCCACTAGCCATCACCTACAGCCCCCAACTAAAACCTCTCCAGCGCACCATCTATGATCTACAACCTATCCTGAAGGACGATCCTTCACTCTCACAGACCTTGGAAGACAAGCCAGTCCTCGCTTAAAGACAGCCCCCCACAACTGAAGCAAATACTCATCAGCAATTACTACACAAAAAACCAGCAAACCCAGGAACCAAACCCTATAGACCATGGGTGCCAACTCTCTCCACATATCTTATTCAAAGGGACACCATCAGAGGACCTAAACCACATCAGCCACACCATTCCCGCCTCCACGGGGCTCTGGTTGCAACTCACATACTACCAATTGTAGAATATATGCCGATCATGTGGCCAGCATGCCCCTCTGCATGTACATTGGCCAGGCTGGACAGTCTCTATGGCAGAGGAAGAATAGAGTCTCTTAGCCGGCTTCTATTTCGGCTGAGGGGATTCCCGAGAGGGCCCATGGATCACATTCTGACCATCAGGAATTCAATAGGAAGCATAACGAGCATTCAACCTCTCCTTGGATTCACTCAAATAACAAGGACCTCTCCTATACTGTTAGTTACGGCAATTCTTCAACAAAAAAACTTCAAAAACAGAC
This sequence comes from Chelonoidis abingdonii, assembly GCF_003597395.2. NCBI lineage: Eukaryota > Metazoa > Chordata > Testudines > Testudinidae > Chelonoidis > Chelonoidis abingdonii. The sequence goes on from NC_133776.1 coordinate 77,244,576, forward strand.
TCCAATGTGAAGCTGCAGAACTGGAATTAATTTGCGAACTAGATTAGGCCTGAATAAAGACTGGGAGTGGTTGGGTCATTACAAAACCTAAACTTAATTTCCCAAATACTAATTTCTCCCTACTGTTACTCACACCTTCTTGTCAACTGACTGTAATGGGCCACTCTCTTACCACTTCAAAAGTTAGTTCTCTTCCCTTGGTATCCTGCTGGTAATTGATTTATCTCGTTAGATTGACTTAACACTTGGTAAAGCAACCCACATCCTTTCATGTATTTATACCTGCTCCTGTATCTTATACTTTATACATCTAATGAAGTGGGTGCATGCTTTGAGGGTCTGCTGAATAGTGATAGACTGTAGCATGTGCTTAAATACTTTGCATATCTGGGACCTACATGCTGAGTATGCCTATTATAGAGCATGTTACAAGAGCTGGCAATCTGTTATTTTACTATTATTACTGTCACTTGGAATTCTAAGTACCCGAATTCCTGCAAGAATCAAGATTTAAACATTTAAAGGAAAGTAATTGTGCCTGCACATAATTGTGTGTATAAAATTAGAGACTATGTTAAGGCCAAGTTTCGAACTAGGTCCCTTATATTTTTTAACCTTTCACAGATATCTTTTTATTGTTCCATTTTCAGCCTGTTTATTATCTCCCATCATACTTTTGTGTTCTGTATTTGTGATGCTTTTCATGTTTCTTAAAAATATAAATCCATGTATTTCCCTCAAATAATCCTGAAATACAATGGTACAATCAGGATTTGTGTTTATTTTATTATGAAGTACAATTACTGTGGCAACATTTCAGTTTCACCAATGTCTATTTTTCCCCTCCTAGTTACTTGTACTAGTCCTGTCTAATCCGATAAAATTTTGTGGGGTAAACCTGCTCTGTATCTTGTTACCAGTCACTTGAACCATCTACACTCCCATGGCCTCCAATTGCCAAAACAAAATCTACTTCCAATCAAGCATTCATGTATTTTGTACACATGGAAGGTTTATCTATCTGTGGAGATGTCCATTAAATTGATACAATTTCAAGCAGCATTTTTGTCAAGACACACAGATTTCAGAAGGCACCCAACAGCAGGGAGAGACTGACAGTTCTTGTTTTTCTTACAGCATAATGGCACAAAATGTGTGTGCAATTTCCATGTCCAATTACTATGACCACAGGTGCAAATAGGGTAACTGAGTGTATAAACAACTAACTATATGTATTCATGCTCAGTTAACAATTTGTACCTGAATTCACAAAGTTTGCACACGTTTTATGCATGCAGTTGCACAACTAAGCTGTCTGAAAATCCAGGTATTCAAGTGACTCTACTTATATTTAAAAAGAGAATCAATTTTATGTTGGTCATGAAACAACTTTGAAAGCTTGAAAGTAATAAGCCAAATTCCAGTAAGCAATGTATGGCAGAAGATCAGTAGACAACACTCGGGCATGCAGCAAAAGCTAGGTGTCCTGATTCTACCTCCTCTGGAAAATGATGGAGGAAATTAGGTCCACAGCAAATATCGTGGAAGGGTGCAATGAGGCATGACCAAGAGTAGGTGTGTGTCATAAACAGATAGCTAAGGGTTAATGTCTCTTTCACCTGTAAAGGGTTAACAAACAGTGACCTGCAACACTTGACCAGAGAACCAATCAGGAGACAAGATACTTTAAAATCTCAGTGGAGGGAAGTCTGTTTGTGTGTTCTTTTTTTGTGTGTGTGTTCTCTCTGGGGTCTCAGAGGGACCAGATGTAAGCAGATTCCTCCAATCTTTCTAAAACAATCTCTTCTGTTCTAATTCTAGTAAGTATCAGGATAAAGGCGGCTCTAGTCTTTTTAATTGGTTTTCTTTATTTGCAAATGTGTATCTGGCTGGTAGAGTTTTAATGTGTATTTGGCTGAAACTATTTTAAATTGTATTTCTGCTGGAGGAGGCTTTTTCTCCATTTTCTATAAGCTGAAAGACCCTGTGATATTACATTTTGTATTTACAGAGATTTCTTACTTTTCCTTTCTTTTATTAAAAACTTTCTTTTTAAAGACCTAATTGATTTTTTACCCTTGGTTAATGCTAAGGTATTGAGTCTGTACTCACCAAAGACTTGGTGGGAGAGAGGCGGTGTGGAGGAAAGGTAAATTTCCTCTTTGTTTTAGATTCATGGAGCTTGAATCTGTATTGCCTCTGGGTGAGGGGAAGAGGGGAGGGGTGGAGGTGGAATCCCTCTGTTTTAAGATTCAAGGAGTTTGAATCACTGTCTATCTCTCCAGGATACCCAGGGAGGAAAAGCCTGGGGCGGGGGGAGAAGGGGGAGGAGAAACCTGATTTCTCTTTGTTGTGATTCAGGAGTTTGAAGCATGGTGATCGTCTGGTATACCCAGGGCGGAAACGCTCTGGGAGGAAGAAAGGAGGGGGAAGGGAAATGGTTTATTCCCCTTTGTTGTGAGACTCAAGGAATTTGGGTCTTGGGGTCCCCAGGGAAGGTTTTTGGCGGGACCAGAGTGCCCCAAAACACTATATATTTTTGGGTGGTGGAAGCCTATCAGATCTAAGCTGGTAATTAAGCTTAGAGAAATTCATGCTGGTACCCCAATTTTTTGGACTCGAAGGTTCAGATTGGGGAAAGATACCATGACAGTGTGATACACATTTTTTATTAGAACTGTGTAGAGAAAGGTAATTCCATTTTATGGAGGATTTTAATATTTCAACATTTGGTTTTGTTCAGATGCAGAATGAAAACCAACAATTTCAAAATCCTCTGTGAAAGGTAATGAACCCCAGCCATGGAGCCACGGCCCTGGAGTTCCCTACTTCCAAGTATTATCTGTCACTGCCTGAATTAGAGTCATGGACCAGGGAAACCCTGGGGCCCTGACTTCAAAGCAGTTTAGCAGGTATGCTGGCAGGGAGCCAGGTAGGCAGGCAAGTTGGCAGAAAATAAGGCAGAGTTCCACTGGAACTTCATAAAAACCAAATCGTTTAGATTTCCATGAACTGCACATTGCAATGAAAAAATATTTAATCAGAATTTTCCCAAACAGCTGTAATGTTCACACACACATGTAGCTGTTTCAGTAATGCACACATCTCTAGGGTGTGGTGTTCTGTCCCATCTAGTGGCACTGAGACCACTTAGAGAGAGAGATAAAATGAGTCTGCTCTACAACCTAAGAGCCTGTTGGTTTTTAGCTCATGCAGTAGAGGCTCATGCACTAAACTCCAGAGATCCCAAGTTCGAACGTGCCCGATGATGACCAGGGTCTGTTGGTGTTACATTTACATTAAGCAATGTTCTGTGCTCACAGCTTCCTACTCCTCTCCCCTCCCTCATCGTGTTATTTTTATTCATAGCAAGAATAGAAAAGATTATGGGATTAAGTGTATGGCTGGTCTCAACCAGAGTATGGTCACATATTAACATCACTTGAACAGTCAATATGTGCCTATTTGTACTGGGGGAGTGGATTATGCTAATTTCCCTACATTTGCCAGAATTTCAATCAAAAGGAACAGCTTGATACTTAGTATGAAAGGTTTAAATGTTTCTGAAGAGCACAGCTAACAGTATTGCTGGTGAGATTTTTTTTTCAAGTCATGTCAAAAGTAGAATGTTAGGCTTTGTCTATACTATAGGGTTTTGTCCACAAAAGTTATGTTGACACTCAAAAAGCACTACAATGAAAATCGGTACTAAATGTTCACACTCACTCCCTCTGTCAGCAGAGCGCATCCACACTTGGGGCACTAGCATTGACAATGTGAGCAGTGCACTGTGGGTACCTATCCTACAATCCAGCTTGACACCTTCTGCCACTAGGTCTTGCAGGAAGGCAAAGAGGATTGTGGCACATCTTGGGACTGGGCTCAAGGTCCCATGATGCATTGCTTTTTGTCCCAGAATTCCATGAGATTCCGGCTTTCTTTTGTGGCATTTTTCAACTGCTCTAATTTGCTGTGCACCCTGGCATCTTTGTGAGAAGGGATGGATCCCGCACTGCTCTCCTATCTCTGATAATTGTCATGAAGACATTGCGGATGACAGTGCAGCTAATTGCAAAGTTCGTAACTGAAGAAGACTCCCAAATGACTGACATGCTGTATGATGTGGATAGGGAGCCACTTTAGATTGCTTTTGGCATTCACAGGACAGCTGCAGAGGGTGAACTGTCACTTTTGGGCTCATGAAACAAGCATTGAATGGTGGGCTCGTATCGTCATGCAGGTGTGGGATGATGAGCAGTGGCTACAGAACTTTTGGATGTGGAAAGCCACCTTCCTGGAACTGTGTGCAGAGCTAGCCCCAGCTCTGAGGCACAAGGACACCAGAATGAGAGCTGCCCTATTGGTAGAGAAGTGTGTGACAATCGCTGTGTGGAAGCTGGTGATTCCAGACTGCTACCAGCTGGTTGCGAATCAATTTAGAGTCAGGAAGTCTTACGTTAATGCAAGCATGCAGGGCAATTAATTGCATCCTGCAACGGACCGTGACTCTGGGAAACGTGTGTGAAATAGTGGATGGCTTTGCAGAAATGGGTTTCCCTAACTGTGGAGGGGTGATAGATCACACACACATTCCAATTTTGGCACCAGACCACCTTGCGACGGAGTACATCAATAGGAAGGAATACTTCTCCATGGTGTGGTAGGTGCTTGTGGATCACTGTGGCTGTTTCATTGACAACAATGTGAGGTGGTCTGTGAAGGTGCAGGATGCACACATCTTCAGGAACACTGGACTGTATAGAAGGCTACAAGTGGGGATTTTCTTTCCAGACCACAAGATTGCAGTGAGGGATGTTGAAATGCCCATAATGATCCTGGGAAACTCGGTGTACTCCTTATAACTGTGGCTCATGAAACCTTACATGGGAAACCTGGATGAAAGTAAGGCCAGGTCTACACTGCGACTTTAAATCGGTTTAATGGCCGATATACCGATTTAATGCTGTATCCGTTCACACGACGTCGTCATTAATATCGAGTTAAACGGCTCCTTAAATCGATTTCGGAACTCCTCCCAAACGAGAGGAGTAGCGCTAAATTCGATAGTGATAACTCGGATTAGGGTTCATGTGGACGGAAATCGACGTTATTGGCCTCCGGGCGGCATCCCAGAGTGCAGCACTGACCGCTCTGGACAGCAATCTGAACTCGGATGCAGCGGGCAGGTAAACAGGAAAAGCCCCGCGAACTTTTGAATTACATTTCCTGCTTGTCCAGCGTGGAGCTCTGATCAGCACGGCTGGCGATGCAGTCTCAAATCCAAAAAGAGCTCCAGCATGGACCGTACGGGAGATACTAGGTCTGATCGCTGTATGGGGAGACAAATCTGTTGTATCCAGCTCCGTTACAGAACACGAAATGCCAAAGCGTTTGAATAAAAAACTCCAGGATACACAGCGCTGCGTGACAAGCGTAACGGGAAGCCAGAGACTCAAATGGACGCTCATGAAGGGAGGGAGGGGGTACTGAGGACTCCAGCTATCCCACAGTCCACAGCAGTCTCTGAAAATTATTTGCATTCTTGGCTGAGCTCCCAATGTCTGTAGGTTCAAACACAGTGTCTGGCGTGGTTCAGGGAACAGCTCCTCAGTTTATTTCCCCCCACCACCACGTGAAAAAAAAAAGGGAAAGATTGCTGTGCTATGGCGTTTGCTCAATGCACTCCGCGAAAAAGGCGCCAAAGGGTTGTCTGCTGCCTTCACAAAGGGAGGGGTGAGGCTGTACCCAGCACCACCCGGGGCAGTGTTTTCTGCCCCATCAGGCACTGTGCTCTCAACACGGAAGTGGGAACTATGGGATAGCTGAGGAACAGCTACCCACAGTGCACCGCTCCTGAAATCGATGGTAGCTTTGGACCATGGACGCAAACAATCGATTTCGGGATCCCACTGTGGACGCGCTAAACCGATTTTATTAGATCTGTTTTGTAATATCGGTTTAAGCTAATTCGAAATAATCGTGCAGTGTAGACGTAGAAACAGTTCAACAACAGGCTCAGTAGATGCTGGATGACAGTGGAATGTTCCTTGGCAGATTAAAGGCACGCTGGCAATGCCTTTATGGCAGGTTAGCCCTCAGTGAGGATAATATTCCTCTGGTCATAGCCATGTGTTGTATGTTGCATAATCTTTGTGAAGCTAAGGGTGAAAGGTTTACTCGGAGTGGAGTGTTGAGGCAGACTGCTTGGCTGCGGCTTTAGAGCAGCCAGATTGCAGGGCTATCAGAGGGCCCCAGAAGGGGACAATTTGAATCAGGGAGGATTTGAGGCAACACTTTGAAAATAAGAACTAGTAATGTTTATCTCTGTGATTGATGCTGCAATGTTACATTACATGTAGTTTTCCTAGGAAGAAATGATGACGTTTGAGGCCTTACATTCCAATAAGCAAATGATTAAACTGCCTGTGTATGTATTGGTAGTGTCTGCTATCTCAATTTGTAAGACACAAATAAAGATGTTACCATTCAAAAACTTTGCTTTTATTGCACAAGAAACCACACCCTGCCCACACACGCACACAAATATGCTCGGTAGGAAAGGAGGTACCATGAAAGAGCAGACTTTCAGAGCTGTGTGTAGGTCCAGCTATCATTTTGAAAGTTGTCCAAGGGAGTGAAGTGAAGGGGAAACCGAGACGTCTCGGAAAGCAGAAAGGATTGTATGGGAAGAGTTTGGAGAGGCATGTGCTGCAGGGGAGGATGGGCATGCATTTGCTCAGTCTGCAGCATTATGAAAGACTTCAGCGTCCTTTCGCTCCTCCATGACTTTAATCATCCGCTCAGCAGTGTCCTTAACAAACTCCTGTTTTTCTTTTCTGTTCTGCCTTTCGGTTTGCCCCCACTCCTTGCATTCCCTTTTCTCTGCACTGGAGAAGTGCAGTACCTCCTGGAACATATCTTCTTTGCTGTGTCTTGGGCGCTTTCTTATCTGGCGGAAAGACTCAGACGGTGTGTGTGTGAGGGGTGTTCCTGAAAGCCACATCTGCCAAAGCAGAAGGAACAATGCACAGAAGCTTGATAGTTAAGTTCATGCATAACATTAAAACATTTCAGTAAAGTATACCTTTTGCAACAATACAATGACTTTCTCACTGACCTTTGGCAAGCACACATCTCTGCAAACACCCAAAGCATGGTGGGGAAAGGGGCATTCTGTAAGGGTTGCAGTACAGCTGACTAAAAAATTCAAAATTCTCTCACACTTTTTCACAGGTGAGGGTCATTGCAGCAGATATCTCACTGCTGAGGGTAAGCAGGGAAGCGAGGGTACATCTACTATATGCTTGTGGCTTCTGCCCTCTGTCCCTTTACTGCTCGCCTGTGTGCTGCTTTGGGCCCTGCACAAGTGATTGCCGAATGATGTGAGAAAATTTCCTACAATGGGAGAAGGAACAAAGCAGCTCTGCCAAGGAACCTTTGGCAGAGGATTTCCGAGTACCTCCAGGAAACTTTCCTGGAGATCTCTCTGGAGGATTCCCAGGAGATCTCGGTGTGCAGCAATTCCCTGTTCTGCCGTACTGATTAGCTAAACAAGGGAATGTCCAGCACACAGAAACACAGCCAGCCTCCCACATTTCTGAGGCTGAACACACCTCCACACTACACAAGCCACAGCCACTTACCAGGCATCTCCTGTTGTGCTTCTTGCTCCCTGGAAAGCAACTGCTGAGACTGGCTAGACACTTCCATAGTGCTGAACAGTTCCTGGCTGTCTGCCCCACTGGGCGACCCTACTGGGAGCTCCACATCATTGTCTAACCCCACCTCTTTGTCAATGACTTTGCCCTCAGGTTAGGTCCTCTTTCTGCTGCCTCCAGGCCTGCCGAAGAATACACGGGGCTCTTGGCAGTGGAGCTGGGGTCACCACCGAGGATAGTGTCCAGCTCCTTATAGAACTGGCAGGTCTTAGGTGCAGCACCAGAGTGACAGTTTGCCTCCCTCGCCTTATGGTGCGCCTGGCTCAGCTCCTTTATCTTCACTCTGCACTGCAGAATGTCCTGATCAAAGCCCTTTTCGCACAAGCCTCAAGCAGTGTGTTCCTAGGTATCAAAATTCCTATGGCTCAAGCACAGCTGGGACTGCACAGCCTCCTCTCCTCATATATTGAGCAGATCCAGCAGATCCACAGTGGTCCAAGCAGCAGAGCATTTGCTGTGATAACCTGCCCTGGTCACCTGGGAAGATGTAATGAAACCTCTTCACACCGAGCAAACAGAAAATGGAATTTCAAAATTTCCTGGGGTCTCTAAGGGGGAGGGGCAGATGGTTGTTTACTTGGCTGCAGGGCAGTGGAGTTCAAACTGCTGACCAGAGCGGTCAGGATGGGCATTGTGGGACACCTCCTGGAGGCCAATGAAAGCAATAAAATCAGCGTGGTGGCTACAGTGGCACTTTTTACACAAAAAGCCTTATGTCTCTGATCAGGGTAGTTTTATTTAGTCACCAAAACATGGCATTTTTGTCACCAAAAGTTGCATCGCAGTGTGTACACATCTACTGTTTAGTTGACAAAAGTTGCCCTTTATCAACAAAACTTCGTAGTGTAGACAAGGCCTCAGCAAGACAAGGTAAGTGAAGCATTGGACCAACTTCTGTTGATGAAAGAGACAAGCTTACAAGAAGGGCCAGCTCTAGCTTTTTTGCCGCCCCAAGCAAAAAAAGAAAAAAGGGTGGCCGAACTGCCGAAGGCGGGGAAAAAAAACAGAAACCTCCTTCTGCCTGCAGGACTGACAAGAAAAAAAAAAAAAGGCAGCCGCAGGGAGCGCATGGAGAGGGGTCAAGGTGGCTCGTAGGGGGGTGAAGGGAGGTGCTGCAGCCTGCTTGCAGCCAGGCTAGAAGGGCTCCCTCCTCTGGCCTTGGGGTGCTTCTCCTGGCCGGACAGGCGGAGCTCCCAGGGGCTGCAAGAGGTGCTGGCTCAGCTGCTCCTGTAAAGGTAGCTCAGCCAGCCCGAGCTCAGAACAGTGCGGGAGGCGGACGCCAGTGCAGGCGGCGGGGCGTGGCGATTCCTGGGGAGCCCGGCAACACAGTGAGCGGTGTGGCGGGCGGAATGTGCTGCCCCAAGATTGGCCGGAATGCCACCCCTTACAATGTGCTGCCCCAGGCACGTGCTTTCTCATCTGGTGCCTGGAGCCAGCCCTGCTTACAAGACAGCTCTTGTTCAGGTCTGGGAAAGGTACTTAAAGCATCACAGCAAAATACAAGGTGGAACAGATTGTTAAGCATAAGGAATTAACACATATTGCAAGAGATCATTTAAGGTAAAGTGGGCAGTTAATTCTTCTGCAGTTATAGGACAAATAGAGGGGGTTAGTGGATTACAGATCATTGTAATGGGCCATAAATCCAGTATCTTTACTGAGTCCATGATTTTTAGTATCTAGCAAAATTATGAATTTAGGCTATTTTTTTGAAGAGAATGAGGCCTGAGAGATCTGATATGGAATGATTTTTTTGTGAAAATTGTTTGCTCCTGGGTGACATGGTGTTTTTGTCTTTTATCATTTTACTGTGTTCATTTGAGAATGTAGCCATTGTCCAGTTTCACCCGTGTTGCTGGGAAATTTAGTGCACTGGTTGAGGTATGGCACGTGGGGTGATAGACATGTATAGGGCCCATGGATCTTGAAAGATGCATTTTGAAGGAATATTGATCATGATAGCAGTGGAGATATGTCTGCAAGTTTTGCTTCTTTTCTTAGGCTAGGTTTTGGTGCTGCTTTTCAGTTGGTGTGTCCTCGTCTGTGGACAAGCTCATCAGAAATAAAATCCAGAGTTCAGGAGTTGTTTCAAGGCCAGAAAAGCGGGGGTTCAGGAAAGATTTCTTTCAGGATGTGCTCCCCATTGAGTATGGGTTGTAATGGTTTAATGATACCCCTTAGGGATTGCAGTGAGGGGTGATAGGTTACAACAAGGGGCATGCAATTGGAGGTTTGTTTTTTGTTGTTTTTTTGTGCTGTATTAAAACAGGCTCTCTGGGGGTATTAGGGTGGCCCATTCCATGATGTGATCTACTTCTCTGGTGGTGTGTCCTTGTTTGCTGAAGGTGATTTTAAGTGCGTTAAGGTATGCACCCCAGACTTTCTCTTTGGAGCATATTCTGCAGTATCTGAGTGCCTGCTGTAGATAAGATTTCTTAGTATGTCTGGGGTAGTTTTTGGATCAATAGAGACATGTCCACTGTTAGGATGATCAACACCCTCCCTTCCCCACCAATAGCACCATCGCTGACTCCTCAGTCCTCATCCTCAAAGGAAATCTGCACACTTTCAAAAGATGAGCCTGGGACGTTAAATCATAACTTTGTTAGATACTAAAAAGCATAGACTCAGTAAAGACACTGGATTTATGGCTCATTAGAAAGGTCTGTAACCCACTTACCCTCCTTTATCCTATCACAGCAGAAATGTTAACTGCCCATTTAATACATAGTACAAGAGAGCATTCAAAATGAACTCCCATCTGGTCTATCTTGTATTTAGGCATGACAGTCTAAACCAGTGGTTCTAAACCTATTTACCATTGTACGCTGCATATGCAGATCTCTGTGTTATGTGGGCCCCATCCACACAGAATATATACTACCTGTGTGGCCCTGAAGATGTCATATGGGCTGCAGCTGTGTGCTGATTGGGTCACAGGTTGAGAGCTACTGCTCTAAGCCGTGGTCTACACTACAGAATTACAGTGCGGCTGTGCCTATGCAGAGTTTTAAGTATAGACCTGCTCTAAGTACCTTTCCTAGACTTAGAGAAGAGCTCTGTGTAAGTCTGAAAGCTTGCCTCTCTCACCAACAGAAGCTGGGCCAGTAAATGATATTGCTTCACCCACCTCCTCTCTCTTATCATGGGACCAACATGACTACAGCAAGACTGCAAACAAAAAACAGAGGATGTTCACTTACAAGTATTTGTCTTAAATAAAGTGACTTAAAATATTAATGCTTCTTCTTCGAGTGCTTGCTCATATTCATTCCAAGTAGGTGTGCGCGCGCCACGTGCACGTTCGTCGGAAGAATTTTCCCCTAGCAACACCCGGCGGGTCGGCCGGCGCCCCCTGGCGTGGCGCCTTTGCGGCACCGTATATATGCCCCTGCCGACCCGGCCGCTCCTTGACCTTGTTCATAATCTCTGCAACTTGCCTGACATACGGCACTTCCATCGCTTCATTTCTTGCCTCGAACACTTCCCCTGCACTTTCATGCCTGAGTGTCCCTTCAGTCTTCTTCTTTAGGTGTCAGCCACACTAGTTTTTTGTTGCTGTGTTATCTTATTCAGATCCAATTTTGCTGACTGTTTCTGACTCCAGTCACAGTTCTCACTAATCCTGTTCATCTGATAGCTTCACCTCATTCAACTCCTCAGATTTTTTTGTTTTGTTTGTTTATTCTTTTAAATTTTGCTCGTCCTTCTTACCTCCTGAACAGGTGTACTTCTTCTGTGTATCTGGGATTCAGTACTGTGCACTGCATTAGAACCATCTCAGTTGTTCCTCTGCAAGGGACACTTCTGATTGCTTCTTTCCACAGGACTTCTCGTTGCCTTTCCAATGCTGTCATGCTTCTGATGTTACTCACGCTCACTTACTATGTATCATCACCTAATGTCCTTTTCAATTGGCAAGTTTAGAACCCATGTCTTTTTCCAACACTTCGTTTCATCTCTGCTCATTTTTCTCATCTTTTTCTGTTCAGTGGACTCTTGTCACAGTTAGCGTGATTTTATGATGGTGACCTTTCTCATACTGGTAATGCTCTCTCCTCTCACAGTCACGTACTGCATGACGCCTTCATTAAATTGCTCAATAATTAGGTATTTCTATTTTTTCGCTTCTTTTCATCTGCGTTTCTTCTTTGCCTAGTTGTGTTGCTTGTTTGAGGCGCTCAATTTTCTCTTGTTCAGCTTGCTCTATTACTCAGATAAAGGCCCGCTGACATCAGAGTCTTCTTCATTGGTTCTTCATCTCTTCTCAGCTTCTTCCCACTTTGTTTACTGGTTTCCGTTGACTTTTTCTTCCGACGACCAGTATATTTTTTTATGAACCTGTTTCTTCTTTTCCAGGTTTCAATATTCTGAAAGTTAGACTGTTGATGCTGGAACTACACAGTTTTCAGTTCTCTCTTCATTTTGGTTTTAGGTATTTCTTCTGGAGTGACTAATCTTTTATGTTCCAGTTGAACACCCTCTCTTTCAGATGGTATTCCGCTTGTTTTGGTGGGAATTCTATAGTCTTGTCACTTTCTTGGGACTATTAGGTCAGTCTTGGTGCCGTTTCTTTGCTTTGGCAACTTCGTCTATTTTTTGGCTTTCTTGAGCAACCTATGTCCTATTCCTTATGGAGGAGGTTTCCTAGCTTCTATTTCTTAAGGGATCCTAACATTAAGGGCTTTCCCATGATACGAGTATTAACCTTTCGTTTTGGCTTTCTGTGCTTTTTCATGCTTTGTCTCACCATCTTTAGTTTCTTCTGATTTTCAGGATGCACTTTCAGTAGCAGACAGGTGCACTCGTTGTTATAATTTCTTCTTCTTTGTCACTTTCAGAAAGCTTCTGACACGTTTTGGTCACATCTTTTTAACGCGATGCCAGGTGAGTTACAACTTCTTTTCTCTTACATTGAGATTTCCTCTTCTTCTGTTTCATGTGACCTGTGTTGCATCATGGTCTCTCCACGAGGAGGCTCTGTTGATTTTTCAGGTGAGAGCGAGCTCTCTGCCCTTTTGTTTTCTGGACTTTCTGGGAATAGCTAAATGTTGATTTGTTCTACTGTTCCTGGCTTGTTTCCTTCTTTCCTTTGGTTCTTTTCAGAAGCTTCTTTTGCGTTCCGTAAAGTTTCTTTAGGGGGCTGCCTTGCTCTGCTCGTTTCTTGTCTGCAATGTTCACTTCGTGGTTGTGCCTTCTGGCGACTTCATGAGCTGCATTTCGGGCTTTGTTCTGTTCGCTTGATGTTGTTGTCTACTACTATGCATATGTTCTTTGGCCTTTAGTGTTCCTCGGGGTTGATATTTGTAGCTCCCATCTCCTTCCGATTGTTCAGAGCTGAGGGGCATCTTTCTTTCTCATTTGTTTTACTTTCTGCTCTTGTGTGTCATGAACTTCTTCTTCATACTTTTCATCCAGTTTCAGTTGCCAGTGGAGCTTTTGGTTCAGGGTTTCACTTTTTTTTCCAAAGACTTCTGTTGTTTGGAGTATAGGTTCAGATTTCTTTAGATTTTTCTATTTTTCACCAAATTCATGGTTGTGGGAGCTGGTAGTTCGGATTTTTCTCTTCAAGTTATTTCAGTTTTTCTTCTAGGATATTTTACATTTTTCCTGGTGTTTGTTTTTCTTCAGGGGTAGGTCTACTTTTTCTTCAAGGAACTGTCAGTTCCTTGTTCACTTTCATGGTCTCTTGTGGGAGGACTGTATCAGAAGGCAACACTTCTCCTTCAACCTGCTCTTCTTGGATCTCGCTGTCACTTCCTTTTTGTCTTCTTTTTCTTTCTCAAGTTTTCTTTTCACGTGCTTCATGGGATCTCTTGGCCACGTCCTTTCTTGCTCTTCCTTTTTTTCTCAGGCATTGCTGCTCCTCTTTAGGCTTTCTAAACTTGTCTTTTTTCCCTAAACCGCCAACCTGAGTAAAAGATTTTCTTTGTTGTGATGCCCCGGTTTTCATTACTATCCCCAATTTTGGGAGATCTTGGTGTGGCCTAGCAAAAAGACATAAACGGTAAGAGTGTCATCTGCATATACAAAATTATGGACCGAGCTATAATATGGGCTATCTCAATGGGCGTAGGTCACTTGCGGACGTCCTTCCTCCCTCGGTCCCGCGTTCCCCGTAACTCTTTGCCGCCCTCCCATTGTCCATGGCTTGGGACTTCACCTACTCTGGAATGAATATGAGCAAGAGCACTCGAAGAAAAAACGGTTACTCACCTTTGTAACTGTTGTTCTTCGAGATGTGTTGCTCATATTCATTCCAGTATTCCCCACTGTCGAGTAGCCCTCAGGCAAGAAGGACCTGAGGCGCGCCGGTCCGGCAGGGGCATATCGTCACAAAGGCGCCACGCCACGCCGCCGACGCGGGACCGCGGGTGTTGCTAGGGGAAAATTTCTTCGCACGAACGTGCGTTGCTCGCGCGACACCTACTTGGATGTATGAAACACATCTCGAAGAACAAACAGTTACAACAGGTGAGTAACGTCTTTTAGCAATTCAGCACACATGCAGTCTGAGGCTGTCACGCTCCAAGCTGGAGGCTTGATTCAGTCCCGTGAACTCCAGTGTCAGGAAGTCACAAAGAAATCATGAAGCCACCTTTGTGCCCCTCCTCCCACCCCTCTTCCTTTAGCTGCATTAACTTCATCTCAACCACAGCCTAGAGTTCTCTGTCATACATAGGGCTGGGCAAGTTATTAAAAACGTTATTTCATGTTTTTCTTTATTCTTTTATTTACTTGCCTACTAATCAAACAGTTATTATTTCTCGTTTGCTTATTTCATGTTGTTTTGCATCAGTGAACAACAAACAAAGAGCTGGTGAGTGAGTCTTGCCCACATGCTCAGGTTTTAGCTGATTGCCATATTTGGGGTCGGGAAGAATTTTCCTCCAGGGCAGATTGGCAGGGGCCCTGGAGGGTTTTTTTGCCTTCCTCTGCAGCGTGGGCATGGTCACTTGCTGGTGGATGGATTCTCTGCAGCTTGAGGTCTTCAAACCACAATTTGAAGACTTCAATAACTCAGACATAGGTTAGGGGTTGTTATAGAAGTGGATGGGTAGGGTTCTGTGGCCTGCATTGTGCAGGAGGTCAGACTAGATGATCATATTGGTCCCTTCTGACCTATGAGTCTATGAGCTTTCTAGAATCTCAAATGATTTTGTCTGTTTTTTATATTTGCTCTTGCACAACCCTGTATTTTGGGCTAGTAAATGGAATGTCCTCCAGAATTGCAAGTGGTTGTCTAATACACAAGTGCTTACCAATACTTCCCTGTCTGTCTTTGCGTTTCCTGAGTTAGAGGTTAGCTGTATCAAAGTCAGTGGAAGCTGAAGTTTGGGGGGTTTGATATGCTCCAACAGTTCTCATTAATTATGAAGCCCAGACAATTACAGTAATGCAGGTGCTCCAAGGCAAATACATCAAGCATGAGACTTGCTGGGATGCATTTCTTGTTTGTTATAATAGCTTTGGCTTTTGGACATTTATAAAAGGAGATTGATTATTCTTTCCCCTAAATTATACCAAATAGATTATTTTCTGTTTGCAAAACTCAAGATTCTGATCAGCTTCCTACCACTCAGCTATTTATACTCTGAGATACCCAGTACCACTGTATTTTCACTATTATGTTAGAAAGACATGACTAGAGTATGTAATTATGAGTGTGCCCTTTCCAAATACCAACTATTATCCTTTTTCTGATTCTGTTTACTTCAGTAATTGTTGAAGTCATCGAAGGTGAGCTGATACACTTTTACCAAGCATTCCCATAATGAATTTATGTATTACTACTGTGCCCTAAGAAAGCTTTTGGGTGATTAGTGGATTTGTGTGGGCTTTCTATTAAAAATTATTAAATGAAACCAATCACAAGGTCTGTACTGTATTCCTAAATCCTGGCAATGTGGATTTTAACTTGGTCCAAATTAATTATCATAATTGAATATACACAGACAATTTACTCAAGCACCAAGTAAAATTCTCCAGACCTGATGTCTATGAAGTCTGCATTTGAACGATTACACTTGTGATTGTCAATACCAATATTCAATATGCACTCAGGCAGTTGACAATCCATTCTGTACATGCAAATGTCTGTTTGCAAGTTCAAATATGGTATATGTGCTTACAATTTTGGAAAATTTGGCCTCAGTTATAAATTATATGGAAAACATGCAAAGCTCTTCTGTAGTGCAATGGAGTGCACTGTTAGTTGTTCAGACTTTCAGGTCTGAGATACTCAACTGACTGTCTATCTCTGATAGCTGTCTAGGTGGAAGTTAAAGATCCCTTGGTGAGCCGTATAATGGAAGAGCCCCTGAAGTAAGCCCCTGAATCCATATCCCCCTATATTTTTGAGATGTTTGAAAACCAGACACAGAGTTAGATCCACATTTTGCAAATGTCTTTGGTTTTTATATGGGAAAAAGCCAAAACTCAGTGTCTAAAACTTGTCCTAAACTTTAGGGAGCTAGACATTTGGATCTAAATATTGAATGCTTCACTAAGAAAACAGGGAATAAACCCCATATCCTGGCTAATGCTTCCTGTCTCAGTAAAACTTATTTTCATATCCAAAGCTATTTCAGAGACATTATTGAATGCTGAGACATTACCACCTGCCCTTTACCACCTCATTACCACCTGCACTTACTGTGAGAAAGCTTGTCTGTTCCTGCTGTGGGTCAGCTTCCCAACTCCATCAGCCTCAGGCAATACAAGTACTCCCTCCTAGACCTCATAGGATTGCTGTTTCTCTATAGGTTAGCAAGGGGCACACTCCAACTCTTGAGCCTCCTGAGCATCTCCCTGGAACGTTTAACCCCTAGTTCAACTGCACACTCAGTTTTCACTAATCCACTGCTTCCAGAGAGGCAGTACACCTCAGATCACTGCACTGCTTAACTCACAGTGCCCTGATTTGTTTATAGTGAAAACAAATATGTTTGTTTAATAAAGCACAGAGGTTCAAGTAGTAGCAAGCAGAAGTATTGGAAACAAATGATTATATAGAAAATAAAATTATAAAATTCATTCTATAGTCCTGACTTATGTAACAAGATACTCTCATGTCTAATAAAGTACTGCTCACCCAAAATGCTTGCAGTGCTTTACAGCTGGACGGGCTGTGATCCTTCTTTCATGAGACATGGATGCTGTCTGTTTGCCTCCTAGATGAAGGATTCAGTTTGTCTCATTATTCTGCAAGATATACCAGATCAATTCTTTATCTTTGCTCACAAACAGGACACCCCCTGCTGTTTGTTTCTTCCTGTAAATTTCCCCTCTTGTAGATTTTGCAATCTGTCAATTCTCACTTGGTTTAATATGCAAATAGGCAGACAATACACAAATAACCCTGCAAGAGATTAGGTGATTACCTCCTCCCTGACAGCAACATCTCTGAGGTATGTCACTTCTTGGTGACCTGCCTTAACACCAAGACTTTAAGAACACAACATTCAGTATACATACGTAATTCCTTAATATTATCTTGACGTACATTTTGCAAATGATAATCAGTGGGCAACTGGCTCCTGCTAGAGAATTCACATGCCACCCTTTGGTGAACTATTATGCAGATATCCAACCTTGGGGATCCCTGTAAAACCCTATAAACCCATGTGCCCTCTGCCAGTTGTTACCAAGGGTCCCTGAGTCACAACTGCCTAACAGCTGTTCTGTTTGCCCAGAGTCACTCCCCAATACTTTTGCAAAATTATATGCAAAGGTCAAAATAACAAATGCTTATGAGCTTATTGAAAACTGAACCCTTGAATAAGAAACTGGATTTTAAAACCTTCCAGTAATGTTATTTTGACCTTTGCATGTACTTATCTTACACATTTTAGAGGGTAAGGGTAAATCTGAAAGGACAGTATAAGTCAGGTGGGATAAGAATGATTGATGAAGGGTTGTTTTACACTAGGCAAAAGATTCTGGGGACAGGGGAATATTGGGACAAGTTGTGTTCTTAGATCCAAGTAGCTACATAAGTATGAAGTATTATTGTTAAGTAATATTTTATAATAGCTGGGATTTTTGTAACTAGAATATTTGGAAAACATTGTAGTTGTCTGCATTACCCTCAAAGTGCTTGTAACACTTGAAGCTGTGCATTTAAGATCATGAGAACAATTAAATATTTATACTTCAGTGCTTGAGCAAGTTACCTACAGGGGTCAGGAAGGATTTTTTTCCCCCTCATGCACAATTGACTAGATGTGTTCTGGGATTTTTTTGAACTTTTGTCTGAAGCATCAGTGATTGGCCACAACTAGAGATGTGACACCAGACCAGGTGGAATAGTTTGCTAAGATGCTACAGAGAATCTTCTTCCTAGATACATGGCTGGTGTGTCTTGCTTTAATGCTCATACTGATTACTGGATTTGGGATTGAGACAGAATTTTCTCCAGGACAAATTGGCAGGGACCCTTTTTTTGGTGTGTATATGTGTGTGTGTGTGGCGTAGGGTTGTTTTTTTGTGTGTGTTTTTTGTTTTGTTATTCCTTTCTTTGTAGCTTGGGATATGGTTCATCTGCTGGGATCCTCTGAGCATACCTCATCTAATCAGTTCCCTGCCATTGCAGCTTGGGGCAGCTTGATCTCTCCTGTTTTCTACTTGTGATACATAGTTTAGTCCTTTGAGGATTGAAATGCTTTAGTCTAAAGTCTTTGGGATTAGTATAGGGGTATCTTGTATAGGAGGTCATATTAGATGGTCTAATGGCCCCTTCTGTCCTTAAACTCTACAAAAAGATCAAAGTTAGGCATTACACTGATAAGTGATATTATTTATTTTTAAGTTCAAGGATGCCCAGTATTGTGATATGGGTGCATTTCACAATACTAAAGTGGTTCCATAAAGATCTTTAATATAACTTCCTAAACTTCCACAGTAGCTGGTCCAGCTCCCCAGCAAACACTATAGATGGCAAATGGCAGCTTGAACAATAAGTGCCTGGAGATTCAAAGACCGATATAGGCATTTGAGGTGCAAAACTCTGAACGAGGTGATGTGTTTAGCCTTTTTACTGTAAATGTATCCAGGTTCAGCATCACATTTTTTCAGAGAGGTCAAGCTCCGAAGGCAAATGTATCCAACGTTGCCTGCTATGTGCTTCAACCTTGGAATAGTCAGTCAGCTAAAACAATTCTTTCTGACTACTGTTGTCATGGCAGCATTCTGGAAAAGAGCTCATCTGTGAAGTAACTGGGACCCTAAGCCTTTTAAGGCTTACAGACAGTAGAAAGTTACTTGAATTTCATCCAGAAGTGAATTGGCAGGCAGTGTAGAATATAGAGCAAAGAAGCAACATGATCCTTTTGATCTGTCCTACCTAAAAGGCAGACAGCTACATTCTACACTACCTGAAGCTTTTAAGTGCATCAAAGTTAGTCCCAGATAGAGTAAGTTGGAGTGGGCATTACTTTAAGATAAGAAAGGCATTGGCTAGGCCTCTATCTGGAAAGAATTGGCATACTATCTTGGCCAAACAGAGATGAAAAGGGAATTTTCTTGATACTTGGGCTATCTCAGAGTTCAGAGAAAAGAGGCATCTAGCAGAAGCCCAGCACAACTAATTACTTTGAGAACAGGTGAGCAAGTGCCAACATTTGGAAAAAGAGATGTAGTTTTTTGCCATCACTTTAAAATTCTCTCTTTCAGGACCATACCCTTACAAGGCAATGGGTTCAGTGACCTAATACGTATCTTCCAAATTGCTACTATATGTAGTTATGTCTGAGACACAAGTAGGTAGAAACAGTACCTAAGCATCTCAATCTTTTATGTATTTATCCTCCTAACACCTCTGTGAGAAGGGAAGGGCTATTATCCCCATTTTACAAATGGCAAACTGAGGCAACGAGCGGGTACATGACTTGCCCAAGATTACACAGGAAGCCTGTGGCAGAACAGGGAACTGAACCCACTTCCTAGACTACTGCCATTAATCATTGGACAGCCCTTCCTTTTTCTAACTTCTCACCTAGCTGTGCTATAATAAATTGGCAAGTGTATGGTTTGGATGGAGTAGAAGAACAGATATTTCACCTCATCTCATGTAATAAGGGAGACACATTCTGGGGTTATCTGAGGTGCCAAAGGCAATCACTACCACCTGCTTACAGCACGACGGAGTCCTATCTGTGCTCCAACCTCTGGCTACTAGAAATTCAGGCATGCAGCTTTGAGATCCACAACCCCAGCTCTTTCCCTATGCAGGTTAGCAATGCATACACCTTACTTTGTCTTCTGGACACCTGCAATGTACTGATCTGCAGCCTCTGTGGAAGCAGTGCATGCCTGTTCCCTGGTGCATGCCTGTTCAGCACTCTCCTTAGCATAAGGCATTTAGATGTGCCTATAGTAAAACCAAACTGAAGATTATTTAACAGAAATTGAGGTAGAGATTCAAATTAAGGCAAATATAAAGGTTTTGAAACATAAGGTTGCAAGTAAAACAAAAATGTAAGACAATCTATAGCCTATACATATAAACAAGTTACTTCCTAGTCTAATAAGGTATTTCTCACCCAAAGGTTAGTCCTTGAAGCATTTGTCCAGCCCAGAGAGCTACTCCCACTGGCAGAGAATCTCCACCTATAAAGGATCACAGCTTGGCCCACTGCTTCTGCTCTTATACATTGGGATTGTCTTTTAGTCAAGGTGGGGGAGCTCCTCTTCAAAGAGGTCTCCTGGGATGTGCTTTTGTAAATGGTCAAGTCTCCACCTGGTCCAAACAGCAAGCAAAGGACATCCCTCCTTCTCAGTGCTGACTAGGTTAACTCTGGGACTCCTCTGCCTCAGGTGGTAAGTTTCACTTCCAGTTTTGGAAAATAATATCCTACATATTATGTAACTAAAATTGTTTTACATACAAACATCTCGCAGTAAGTGTGACAACCAGCTAGTTCTTAGCTCTCAGCAGAGGAGACACAGTATTACCCCCTTCAGTGTAATATCAAGAAAATGGTCCGACACAGATGTAATATACCTGCCAGAGCATGTCTGTGTCACAATGATTAATACAGTTAGTCACAGAGGGCTTATGTTGCCATGAGAGGGAGTACCAGGGATGCGAGTAAATAGCATAAACAGTCCTTCGGAGTAAATCACTCAGCTCCTGGCTTTAGCAACCAAGCACACTGTATATATTTACATATGCATTTTTGTCCAAAGCATCAAGCTGTAGTTCAAAACAAAAATCATGATATATAGCTGCTAGCTTCAAGGACGCCCCAAGGCTTTCATGATAGGTAGCTTTTACTCTTAATTCCCCTTCTCTTACCTTCCCTACCCCAGAGTCTATGCTCCTCAATTTGTTTTTCTACACTATACAACAAACCCCAGGAACTGTCTGTAGTGAAAGAAAAAAATTACCACAATTAGTTAATTTTAAAAATTCACTGATCCTGTTTCCTTCTTTACCTCCCCCCGCCCCTTTACACTTTTCTATTCCACTTATTGAATACAGACCTCTTAAGCTTCAGCTCCATCATGAACTTTTATACCTAGGCAAACTTCTGCTACTGTGAAGTACAATTTTTTTTGATGTGGCCACAAGTGTGTATATTAGATTAAGTGTGTATATATATATATCCACATATATATAAAATAAAAAATTCCCCTCTCACCCCTATGGGTGGTATGTGTCTTCCTCAACCTCGGGTCCTCTACCAGAGGCCTGGGAGTTTGAGGGTTCTGCGCAGTATCTTAGCTGTCCTGCACTACACTCTTCTGGACGAACTCTGATGTTATTTCCTGATCTGTTGGAGCCACTCACCCATCTTAGAGTCACAGCCAATCTCCTACCACCACGGACCACTATTGACCATCTCACTAATTCCACAATAGACTCTCTAGTGCCTACTTCACAGCCCTGATACATTCTCCAGCATTCTTCATAATTCACATTCATATCACTGATTTGCCACTTAAGCACATACTATATCTATCACCACCGCGTCTTCGTCCTTGTCTTATATACCACGATGTCTGTTATTTGCAGTACCTGCCTGTCCCTGATCTGGAAGTCCACAGATCTTACCTTGCTATTCTCCGCAACCGTCCTGTGGAAATCTTCCCATCTGTCTTGGGAGGTCTAGCCCATCGTTTACAGATGTTCCTGTACACAATGCCAGCCACTGTGTTCCGTTCAGTGTAGGCTGTTCCTGCCTGCATCTTACACCCTCCAACTATTGTTGACTGTCTCTGACCCTCTGCACAGTCTCCCTTGGTCCTCTCTAGGTGTGGTAGACCCCTCTTCAATGATCTGGTTGGTCCAGCTGCCTTTCCTGTTCTCATGATCAGTGGCCTCAGTGCTGTCTTTAGTCCACCCTTCACCACTGGTAGAAGTTCCCAATGTAGCCACCCAGCTATCTGTCGTGTACAGTCCCATGCAGGTCTGTCTGCCATCGGCACTTCTTTGCTTTGTCTTCCTCCCATGTCTGCTCTGCCCAGGCTATTCTCTCAGCAGCTCATCTTGGGGGCGCCAGTCTTACTATGTACTCTGAGGTTCCGTTTCATCCAGGACAGTGGCTTTGACGCTCACACAAGCCCCGTCCGCCTCTTTCCGGCTGGTATACAGTCTCTGGGGTGTTGGACTTGGGGTTGGGAAACTCCGTGCATTTAGGAGCATTCCGGTTTTCACATCGGCAGCCTCCATGTCCTTCCTTTGGCCAGCTCACCTTATACCGGCAGGTATGCTGGGACCGGCAGGCGTATCCGTTGATGGCGTGGACCTTGTTCTTGCCCACTGAGCTGAGCTCTTCAGGAACCTTTTACTCCTTTGGTGTCAACTTGCAATGTGTCTGTCTTCCTCCTCCTCATCATGGTTCCATGTGACTGTGTGATGCCAAGGTACTGTAGCTGGTCTGTATGTCTCTAAGTGGCACCTTAGTTCCACCCATCAGTCTTGGACTACCTTCCTCTCTCTTCACTACACCGGCCACACTTCTCCAGTCCGAATGACATCCCGATATCCTCACTGTTAGATCCCCTCAGGATTACGATCGATGTCTAGTTTCATTCTCTCATACAGCTTGATGTCATCCATTAGAGGGAGTTGGCTATGTAGTTCCACTCCTGAACCTGTACCCATCCTTGTATTATCTGCTGAGGGGTTTAAGCCTATGCAAACAGCAGCCGGGACATTCATCACCTTGATATCCACACTTGGATGGCCACTTGTGCAAGCTGCTTGAGTTGATTCTAAGTGTTGTCTCCATAGTCCCATTGAGTCTTGAGAGAGTCTTTAGTGTCCTGTGCTTGTTTATATAGCGCAGCATTCACAGATCCATGTGGCGAGGCATCGAATCGTAGTGCTTTCCGTAGTCAATCCCAGCTGTGCTCAATGGTCTGTCTGACCTGAGTCTTGGGCGAACTGCTCTATATCTTGAGCAACTGTACATTTTTGAGCCTCTGTGTTGTTCCCAATGCCCTTCTGAGCTGTGCTTCAGATTGGCCATGTGGTCCTGTAGTTGGCAGTATGATGCCTGAATTAGACTTTCCCCATTGTGAGCAGTTATTGGCCGTTCGTCCCTCAGGGGTCTTTCATATCGCACTGTCCTTCCTGTGTTAGCCATTTGGTGGAGCCTGCTGCTTAGCAAGCTGGTTCATCTGTGCTGCTAGGCGTCATGCACTGCTGTTAGTTTCTTTAGCCAGTAATTTGAATCATGTCTGTCCAGGTGCTGTCCAGCTCTTCATGTTCTTAGCCCGGCTGCTGGATGTCTTCTATTTGCGATGGTTTTTGCTCTGTTCTCAGTCCTGCAGCCACTTTGCACTGGTGTTATGAGTTTCTCTTTCTCCCATATGTTCTCAATACTGTTCAGTTTCTGCTTGCTGGTGGCTCTGTGTTATTCTGTTGTTGTCACTGGCATTGGGATACACCTTGGATGTCTTTGCGAGAACAGGGCATTTACTTTTTGTTGCCTCTTGCTTCTCTAGTGGGTATCTCCTGTGCCTGGTAGCTGTCTTGAGCCTTGTTTAGCAGTCTCTAGGCTTCAATGGAGAGTCAGTCCTTGATTTTGTCTCAGTAGCCGCTATATCCCTTAATCTCTACACCCTTCTGTGTTCCACCAGTGACTAACTTCTCTCCAAAGTTTTTATCTTATCCTCCAGCCGTCATTTTCCAGGGGGTACATTACTGTTGTTTCTTCTTGTATCATGTAGCCAAGCTTTCCCAGATTACAGAGGCTTGTGTATACCAGTTCTGGTTTGATTATGGTGTCAGTAGGGATGTCATGAGGCTCTATTGCAATCTTCTAACATACTATCAGATGTACTTCTCCACTGAGCCTGGTAATTCGGTTGTCGAGGATTGACTGTAGCTAGTTTCTCCATATCTTATGCCCATATCAGCTGCTGTGCTCTGCAATGGAGGTGGCAGTGAAGTCAGCTTCAGGTGTGGGCCTGCATATCCACTTGTTCTTCCAGGTCTTCTTGAGTCTGGATGTAATGTGGAGTTGGTCTATCTCAAGCTTGAGAGCACTTCCTCTTACTATGTTGAAGCGTTCGGTAACTACTGTTTTTCAGTAAGTGTGGATGTAGTCTTTGTCCATCCACAGTCCCCTCATACGTTTCATAATCCCCTCTCATTAGGTCTACTGTTGTAGTAGCATTCCATCAATTCCAGTTCTCTTGGTCTCGTCCATGAATGGTTTGTTCCAGTAGCCCACTTATCGTCAGATTGTCCTGGTTCCTCAACATCTGGCGCGGACCTTGTTAATCCGGGCGACGTCCGAGCCGGCATGACTCTCCTAGTTCGTGTCACTCTCATATTTGAGGTAGGCAGGTGAAGCGTTAGGGGGTCTTTTGCCCAAGGACCCCTACTGGAAAGTTGGGTACCAACCGGGATTTGAACGCCTGTCTCATATCAAAGGGCGGTCTCCTGTATCAAAGGGCTGCGCTCTTAACCACTACGCTATCCAGTCGCATATATGCTATCCAGTCGCATATATATATATATTTCTGGTTGTTTGATACGAAGTATAGAAATAGCAGCTGTGAACCTATTCTCAGTCCAGAATAGGAAAGAACCTTTGACATGTTTCATTCTGAATTAAGGAAGAGTATTTTATCAAAGAACATTGTATCATCATCTTCTTCTTCTTCTTCTTCTTCAGGGAATTTAAGAGAGATTGTATCATTCCAAAGCAGAAAACCATAGTGATGATGTGATGCACTGTACCTAGGGGGAACACCCACCATGTTCGTCTTTATGAAATGATTGTGTGGTATCCAATGCAAGTTTGTCATGTTGGGCGTCTTCAAAAGGCTCATAATGCACTGAGCATGGTTGTTATAGTGATATTATAGTAATTTTTACAGTAATGTTAAAGTAAGGTTATAGTTTATAATTTTAGATATATAGTTATGAGGCTGAAAATGTATCCTCATGGCTTAAAGCAAGCCTGTGCAAAAACTTTCCAAGAACAGAGAGGCAGTTCATACCTCGTCAGGGGATGGATGGCACAAACCCAGCGCAGCCTTATAGGAACAATGGACACTGGCTTACGCAGCAACAAAAGAATCTGTTAGACCCTCGAGGGAGTCACCCCCTTCCTTTGATCAGTTTGGGACTGCGATGGGGTAATGCTCGCCTGACTCTGAAAGTGGGGGGGGGGGGGAAGCTAAGAGGAAAGAAAGGACATGATAAAAGGGAGAGACATTTTGCCATGCTCTCTCGTCCACCTACATCTACAGACACCACAACCACCAAGTGACTGAAACGCTGATCAAAGGGGGGAACCTGACTGAAAAGTAATCAGTCAGCCCATGGTGAGAAGCATCTAAGTTTTTAAGAACATTGAAAGTGTTAAGATTAGCTTAGCATGCATTTTGCTTTTATTTCATTTGACCAAATCTGACTTGTTATGCTTTGACTTATAATCACTTAAAATCTATCTTTACAACTAATAAATGTTTGTTTATTCTACCTGAAGCAGTGTGTTTGGTTTTCAGTGTGTCAGAGGCTCCCCTTGGAATAAGAAGCCTGGTACATATCAATTTCTTTGTTAAATTGACGGACTCATATAACCTTGCAGCATACAGGTGGCATAACTGGACACTGCAAGATGGAGGTTCCTAGAGTTGCGTCTTGGACCAGAGATATTGGCTAGTGACATTCACTTGCAAGTAGCTGGGAGCAGCTTACATGCCAGAGGCTGTGTGTGAAAAGCCCAGGAGTGAGGGTTCTCACAGCAGAGCACGGTATGGCTGGCTCCCAGAGACAAGGATTGGCGTTGTCTAGCAGATCACTGGTCCAGACAGCACCAGAGGGGAACATCACAGATGTTTATACAAGATGATACATTTTAAAACCATTGTGGTTCCCCTGTCCTCAGGTAATAAGAGGGGAAATGTGTCAAAATTTGGATTCTTGGCTCTCTGGGCTCAGCACTACAAGGAATTCCCAAACAAAGTTTTCTGTGATGTCCTCAAGCGTTGAGGTTTTTATAGTGGTTGTTTTATTTATTTTTTTCATACCAAGTGTTTAAAAGCTCACTGGAGAAGGAAGGGGAATATATAAAGGGAAAGCAGCAGCATAATAAAAGATTCAGGATTATTACATACAAAATGTATTGACAATAAATAAGGTGACAATCTTGTTATAAGTCTTAATTAAAATTTGTAAACCACTTTGATATCCTCAGATGGAAAGTACTACAGAAGTGAGTAATTATATTGTCCCCCTACTGGCTATTTTCTCTAACTATATCCTTTTTCTATTCAGATAGCTGAATAACATATGCTTGTGTGCCATCCTGCCAACCAAGTCAAGATTTTCTAGGGCCAGGAGAATTTAGGAGTGATTATCAAATTTTCAGGGAAAGAAAAGGCAGTGG
Source organism: Chelonoidis abingdonii (assembly GCF_003597395.2). NCBI lineage: Eukaryota > Metazoa > Chordata > Testudines > Testudinidae > Chelonoidis > Chelonoidis abingdonii. Next base: position 77,271,148 of record NC_133776.1, read on the forward strand.
TGCTTTATTCTAGCCAGACTACATGAAATTGGAGGGGGCATAGATCTGAACTCCAGCCCTCCATTATAGTTAAAGGGGCAAATGTTCCCTTCATAGAATTGGGTAGCTGAAGAATATGGGGGCATCTTGGTATCCTCTTCCGAGCTAGTACCTCCCTTTCTTCTGCAATCAGGTAGTTCCTTTGGCTAGCATAGGGTCAAGATCCAGGTATAACTTGACCACAGTTTGTGAAAATGACATAAAAAGCATTCTCACTACACATTAAGGGAAGACAAGGAAGGGAAGAGGTGCTATTTGCTTTTGCAAAAGATATTCAAACAAATATTTTAACTATTAAAGGATGAGTGAATTAAATGTATATTGTCAAACATCTTATAAAGATTTTAAAATAATAGAAGATGTCTTCACAATAAAGACTAAGGAAATGACTTTTGAATGAAAAGACTTCAAAATTTGGACGTAGATGTGTATGCCAAATGTGTAGTGAATTTCTACAACTCAGATCCAAACTTCTAGAAAGAATGGGGAATATTATTATGATTTAATAATTATACTGCATAGTACCAAGAGCCCCAATCAAATTGGGGTCCTTTTGTGTTTGACATTATCACCACATACAAAGACACGATCCCTGCCTCAAAGCATTTGTAATCTAGGCCCTCCACCTGCAAACACAGATGTCCTTAATTTTAAATTTTCTCCCAAAGGGGACATGTAAAATTAAGTACATGAATAATTGTTTGCAGGATAATTGTTTGCAGGATCAGAATCTTTGGCTGCAAAGTCTACACTTAAGGCTTGTCTTCACTACAGAGGTAAATTGACCTAAGTTATGCTACTCCAGCTACGTAAATAAACGTATAAATAGATGCTCTCTGGTCGACTTCCCTAACTGTTCTTGAGGTATGTCTACACTACGAAATTAGGTCAAATGTATAGAAGTCGTTCTTTTAAAAATTGTTTTTATACAGTCGATTGTGTGTGTCCCCATACAAAATGCTCTAAGTGCATTTAGTTGGCAGATTGCATCCACAGTACCTAGGGTAGAGTTGACTTCCGGAGTGTTGAACTGTGGTTAGCTATCCCACAGTTCCTGCAGTCTCCATTGCCCATTGGAATTCTGGGTTGAGATTCCAATGCCTGATGGGGCAAAAACAGTGTCACGGGTGGTTCTGGATACATGTCGTCAGGGCCCCTGCTCCCTCCCTCCCTCCCTGAAAGCAATGGCAGACAATGGTTTCACGCCTTTTTTCCTGGGTTACCTGAGCAGATGCTCAGCTCACCATCACTGTACATCTCCTGGGTGCTGGCAGACGTGGGTCTGCATTACTACACAGCAGCAGCTGATTGCCTTTTGGCAGCAGACGGTACATTACAATTGGTAGCCATCGTCGTCGAACATGTGGGTGCTCTTTTAGCCAACCTCTGTGAGGTCAGTTGGGGCGCCTGGGCAGACATGGGAGTGACTCAGCCAGGTCATTCCCATTTTCTGCTGAGCACCCAGGAGATGATGATGGCTAGCAGTCATACTGCACCATCTGCTGCCAGCCTAAGATGTAAAAGATAGATGGAGTGGATAAAAATGAGAAATTGACCCAGTTTGTTTTGTGAAATCAATGGCCTGCTAAACCCAGGGTTTTGAGTTCAATCCTTGAGTGGACCATTCGGTGTGACAGTTGTTTGTGTTTCTCCTTGATGCAAAGCCATCCCTTTTGTTGATTTTAATGTCCTGTAAGCCATGTCACCAGTTGGCCCTCCCTCCGTAAGAACAATAGCAGACAATTGTTTTGTGCTTTTTTTCAGCACAGAACCAGAAGCTGCAAAAGCAAAATCAAACGAGGAGGCGACGGCAGCGCCGTGATGAGAGTGATGAGGACATAGACATGGACATGGACTTCTCACAAAGTATGGGCCGGGCAATAGGCCCCGGCAATGTGAACATCATGCTAATGAGCTCTGCATGGTCACCTGTGCTGATCAGCTTGCCATGCTGACCAAACAGGAAATGAAATTCAAAAGTTTGCGGGTCTTTTCCTGTCTACCTGGCCAGTGCATCTGAGTTGAGAATGCTGTCCAGAGCTGTCACAATGGAGCACTCTGGCTTCGGAGACCAATACCGTCAAATTGTGTCCATACTATCCCAAATTAGAGCCGCAAGGCCGATTTCAGCGCTAATCCTCTAATCGGACATGGAGTAAAGAAAATCGATTTAAAGTAAAAAAAAAAAAAAAAGGGCTTCGTCAAGTGAACGGGTCCAGGCTTAAACCAAGGTAACGCTGCTAAATTCGACCTAAAATTGTAGTGTAGACCAGACCTTGGAGAGCTGGAGTACTTGGGTTGACTGGAGAGTGCTCTGCCATCAATTTAGTGGGTCTTCACTAGACCCGCTAAATTGATCCCTGCTGCATCGATTGCCAGCCCAGAGTAGTACAGGATCTGGACCAAAGAAAACAAGTGACGTACAAAAAGTGGGGGAGGATATAATCAAACATATACAATTATATATATTTGGGGCTTGATTCTCTGCCTGATCTCAATGGAGAAGGAAGGCTTTCAGGGAGCCATTCCCAGCTCTCTGATGCTCAGGTGCAGATGCCATGAGGTTCTTCAGGTACTTTAAGCCAGAGGAGCATTAGCCATAGTGGAGCTTTTCTTTATCATGCTCCCTCTCATTTCCTCTCCTACTATGCCTTCCCAGTTCCCTTACACGGGGGGATGGTTCTGGTGTAGGAGGCAGCAGAACCATCACCAGTTTTATCCCAGCAGTAATGCACCATGAAGAGGGGAAATTTCCCAAAAGGAATCTCCAGGCGCTTTAGGTTCTCTTTATGCTGTAGAAGTGTAGGTAGCACAAAATGATATTGGGGAACTGGAGAATCTGGCTCTTGAAATTATAAATAAATAAAATAAAGTGAATTCAGCTATTACCATCTGCTCCTCAACTAGGCTTTATTATTTGGCTAGGTCCCTATAGGTGTTGCAGAAGAGGTGTGTCTGGAGGAGGGATTTGAAGGAAGCCATGATGGAGCTTTTTACAGAAGCTTAACTTATAACACTAATGGGAGTGCTTGTTGTTGCTGAAAAATTGACAGAGACTTTTTAATACCTCTAGAAGGATAGTTTGTGCTCAAACAAGTGTACTGAACACTTTGGCATACATATGCAAAAAACTTGTGACTAGAAACAGTAAAATTATACTTTGAAAAACTTCAGGTAGCATGAAAATATAGTTGCAAAATCTCAAGATCAGTGTTTAAATTTATGCAGCTAAGATATTACATGGTAGGCCAGCAGATGGCATATTATTTTATTATGTCACAGTAGGAAATATTCTCATTATCCTCACAATAGAAAAACTAGTAAAAAATAATTTGAATTTCCCACACATAAAAATGTTTACTTTACACATAGCTTTGTACTGCCTGTTATATGACTTTTATTTTTTATTTCTGTGTTCTACAATCTCATTAAAATGAAATTTTGTCTCTCTCAACTGTCTCAAATGAGATTATATTTATAAAAGTTATATTTATGTATATTGTCAGTATTGTTTTGCATCTGTGTTTAACAGGTTTAAAATGACTGATTTTTTGTAAAGGTCTCTGAAACGTTAAAGCACAGAACAATCTTACAGCATCTGCAAACCTTCCAGCTGTTCACAAAGTAAAATCTACAAATCTCTCTCTCCTGTGGGAGAAAAGCTATCTACTGGATAACAGTTCCCTCTGCTTACACAAGCAGAAAATTCCATTTAACCCTAAGTAAAGGGTATATATAGAGATGATTAATTATCATCCTAAATCCCAGTTTGGGCCACCGGAAATGTTGCGTACTGATGGGCTATTACACCTTCCAGAAATGTACATTAAAACAGCAAAATATTTTACTAGCTTAAAGGACTCAATCATACATTCAAAAAACTAAAAATCATGTAGACTCTCCATTCCATATAAAATAATTCTGTATGGATTCATGCCTTTTAAAATTTTGCTAGATGTTGAAGGGTTCATTAAAATTAGAGTTATTTTAGGAGCTATATAATAGTTGTTCATTTGAGACCCCACAGAAAAATCAATATGAACTCAGTCCTGCAGCCCTCGGAGGCAAAACTTCCATTAAATTAAATGAGTTTTGCCTGCATAACAAGTACAGAATTGAACCCACTCAGATGCAGCTTTGTCCCTTTATCAGAGGCTCCCTTATTCAGGATACATTGCAAGACAATTTTTAAAATATATCTTAAGATTTTTCAGTGTGAGTTCCAATAAGACATTTAATTTATTACAGCTTGCACAAATCTGGATCTCTTTATATGATTATTGTTTTATACATCATATCTGAGTACTTAAAACTTGCTTTCACTAACATGCACTAAAAATAAATTCTGAATGTGTATGATCTCTAAATTTGTAATCTACATGCTAACCTGCTGTCTTACGCTATTGATGCACATTACTCATATCCATATTGCACTGATCCTACATACCATACATGCTTTCTTTGGTCCCATTACTGCAAAGTTTTATGCCCAAGTACTCCAATTAAAGTTATTGGTACTAATCATGTGCATAACTTTAAGCCCCTGCATAAATCTTTTTAGGATCAGGGTCTTAGAATGTAAGCGCTTGAGGCAGGGAGCCTGTATCTGTCTGAATTTGCACAATAGGCCCCTAATCTTGATTGGGACTTCTGGTGTGCTGCTGCGATATAAGCAGCAAATAATACTCTTACATGACCTTTCCTGCAAACAGATGAGCTGGTAAGGTGCTGGTAAGGAGACCATGCTTGTGCCTGGTCTCATTAACTGCAGTGTGTTCCTGTCATTTCAATGCATCTTCAGGTGAAGGTGAGGGTCTGCGTCAGTGTGGCTCCTTGCAGGTTCAGGGTTTATATGAATACAGCCACCCCAGGGATGGTGAAACATCACCTTAATGACAGTGGAAACCTTAAGCCGTGGTGTGGCTGAAGATAGTGAGACAAAACACTTCACTTGTATGAGAAGAACCACAAGACTTTTGATGCCCACATAAAGCAGGCAGGGCTTTGACGTTGAGTCTCACCTGAAAGATACAAACAAAACGTGATACCAGACTTCTCTCTCACAAGTGGAGGAAGGGGTCAGTTGCCCCTACTGGAAGCCCAGGTATTTCAGACTCAGTGATTGAGCCAGCCCTCCCAACTGCCCCCAGGCGAGGAGGGGGCAATAACAAAGGTGGAACATCCACCATTGCCACCAAGGCTCCTCTCCTAGCCAAGCAGGGCTGAGAACGCCGCAAGGCAGCCAGTACCGTCCGTCCCCCAAGGGGTCGGGCGCGTGAAACACTTAATTCCTCCCACACCCACGACCAGCGCTACGCGGCGGACGCGGGGCTGCTCCCTGGGAAGGGGGGGGGGGCAAGGGCAATGCCGGCCGGGCTCGCACACGCGTGGCAAAACCGGCAGCAGCGCGCCGGGAAAACTGCCACTGACACAGTGATGAGCGCGGCAGCGCCCGCGGCCCAGACAGGCAGGCGGAAGAGCCCCACCCCCACCGGCAGGTGCGCAGCTCGGGTAGCTGCGGGACAGAGGAGTTCCCACAAGGCGGTGAGGGGCGCAGCCCGGCCCCTGTAAGCTGTGGAGGACGCAGACTACTCCCGCTGCCTTCCGTCTGTGCCCCGCCCCTTCCCTGTGCCTCGCGCTCCGATCCCGAGCTGGGCGGGGCTGTTTCCTGAGGCAGGCAACCCCCTCTCTACCCCCCGCAGCAGCGCGGCTGTTCCCTGTACTAGTCTCCCCTCCCCTCCTGCCTGAGGCGGGCTGTTCCCTGAACCAGACGCTCCCCCTGGCGGGAGGGGCGGGGGCAAGGACTGTCCCGGCCGGCGCTGATCTTAGGCTCCCATTGGCCGCTGTCTGCGCTGACGTCACGATCATGATGAGAATTAATGATCGGAGGCGCTGATTTCATTGTGTGACGCCGGGACCGACCCAGCCGAAACCGGCTGAATCCGGAGCCCCCTGGACCAACTCCGCCCGCCCCGCAGAGCACGGTAAGTCCGGCACTGTGCGCAGGGGGCCGGGTACGTGTGTGAGCCCCCACGGAGGGAGGGGAAGCGCCGAAGCGCTCAGCCTGAGCAGGCAGGGCAGCCAGCCCTGGCTGGCGCTGGGGAAGATGCCCCTTGGCTGTGGGCCTGAACGTGGGGGAGGGCGGCCGCTTGGGCTGGTGCTCGCAGAGCAAACTCAGGCACGCATGCGCACTACGGCTCGGTTCTGCTGCGGCAGACGCTGACTAGCCCCATCCGCCGTTGTGAAGGAAGTACGCATGCGTACGACCGATGTATTCGCGTACGGGCTGACAGTTGCGCACGTTCTGAGGTTGTCGAGCGCTGCTGGACTGACTGCGCATGCGTTTTCACAGTCACGGAGTGATTTCTCACTTTACCCGGCCGGAGTGAGATGCGCTGATTGCAGCTTCGCGCACGCGCACGTGAGTGCGTCCTAGTAGTTGGGCAATGGGCGTTTGCACAGTGAAGGTGTCTTTAAGCCTTGCAAAATCTTGCGCATGCGCAATTAGGGCCACTTGAGTTGCCATCCGTTGGGGTCGTAGGAGTCACTGAGGCTGTTTTCTACTGCAGTCATCTAGGGGCAGGGCAGGGTGCCTGGATTGGGATTGGGGGTGTTCATCCTGCCTGCATCCTCCTTCCTGGCTTGGCTGTGTAAATATGACAGGTTTCAGAGTAGCAGCTGTGTTAGTCTGTAGCCACAAAAAGAACAGGCGTACTTGTGGCACCTTAGAGACTAACACATTTATTTCAACATGAGCTTTCGTGAGCTATAGCTCACTTCTTCGGATGAATAGAAAGGAACACACAGACAGGAGATATTTATACATCCAGAGAACATGAAAAGGTGGAAGTATGCATACCAGCAAGAAGAGTCTACTCAATTGAGATGAGCTATCATCAGCAGGAGGAAAAAAAGCTTTTGAAGTGATAGTTAAGAGGGCCCATAGAAGGTGTGAGGAGAACTTAACATAGGGAAATAAATTCAATTGGTGTAATGATCCCACTGTTCCCAGTCTCTGTTTAAACCTGAGTTAATTGGATCTAATTTGCATATTAATTTGAGTTCAGCAGTCTCTCTTTGGAGTCTGTTTTTGAAGTTTTTTTGTTGTAAAATTGCCACCTTCAGGTCTGTGACTGAGTGGTTAGAGAGGTTGAAGTGTTCTCCCACTGGTTTTTGAATGTTATGATTCCTGATGTCAGATTTGTGTCCATTTATTCTTTTGGATAGAGACTGAGGTTGATGGTGGGATGAAAATTGTTAAAATCACAGTGGAATTCCTTGAGGGCTTCTTTTACGTGAGTCCAGATGATGAAGATGTCATCAATGTAGTGCAAGTAGAGTAGGGGCGTTAGGGAACGAGAGCTAAGGAAGCGTTGTTCTAAGTCAGCCATAAAGAAGTTAACATACTGTGGGGCCATAGCAGTGCCGCTGACTTGAAGGTATATATTGTCCTCAAATCTGAAATAGTTGTGGGTGAGGACAAAGTCACAGTTCCATTCTGTGCATCCGAAGAAGTGAGCTGTAGCTCACGAAAGCTCATGCTGTAATAAATTTGTTAGTCTCTAAGGTGCCACAAGTACTCCTGTTCCTTTTGCTGTGTAAATAGTCACTGCTGGTAGTATGGCAGCCTAGGCAATGGGTTGCAGCTGTGTACAAGCCCCCTGGGGCCATGCAGTGGGGATGATGGGGGTGGCAAGAAAATAACTCAAAGCTCATTCTCCCTTGTCTTGGGGTGGGAGGGGTTGTGGAGGGTGCTGTGTGCTCTCCTTGAGGTCTAAGAGAGCACCTGCAGAAGGCGGGGTGGTGGTGGAGATATTGGGCAAATAACATTGCTCCAATTGCTGCTGTTGTGACATTTTGGCCCTGGGGTGTTTGCTGGTGAAGGGAAATGGTGGGTGGCATGCAGGTCTTCTAGCTTGTGTTTTGAGGTGCTGATGGTGTGACCCTTGATTTAGGAGCATCAGTATGCAGTGGACAAAGAAAATCACTTCATGCTGCATCCTAGATGTCTGAGATATGTCACTCTGTTTAATAATGCCCTTGGTACTGTAATGCGTTAAGAATATGCACAAGCTACATAAAAGGAATCGAGTGACCACATGGGGAGTTATTACTACATAACTATGTTTGTAAAATTCCCTGTGCAGATGAGCTGTGAAATGTCTGAGTAATGTATGTGCGTCAGAAGGACTAATCATATGTAAAGTTATGGATATGTTCAAACTTTTGCAAGATGCAGGCCTAAAGAAATACCTGTTTTGTCAAGCATGGTTAACTTGAAAACGTTTTGATCAGATTTGCCATTAATTACCTATTTTTTTTTAACCAACACTTTGTTGCAGAAGCTGACTGTCAATCTTTATATTTTAGTGTTTCTAAATGAAGATCCTGTTTTGTGGCTCTTAGCAGTCAGTACGTTAGACTCTTAAAAGGTTTATTGCACTATCTTCCCATATGCTCCTTTAAATTATTTACAAGTAGTTAATTCTGCAGATAGAGTAAACTAAGAACCAGTTACTTTTTGCTTTGCACATGAGTACAACCACTATTTTGAGTAGTGAGTAAAGTAAGAACGGCCATATTGGATCAGACCAATGGTCCATCTAGCTCAGTATCCAGTCTTCCAACAGTGGCCCATACCAGGTGCTTCCGAGAGCATGAATAGTACAGGCAATCATCAAATGATCTATCCCCTATTATCCATTCCCAGCTTCTTGCAGTCAGAGGCTAGGGACACTCTGACCATCTTGGCTAATAGCTATTGAGGAACCTATCCTCCATGAACGTATCTAATTCTTTTGTGAACCCCATTATAGTTTTGGCCTTTACAACATATCCTGGCAACGAGTGCCATGGTTTGACTCTGGGTTGTGGGAAGAAATACTTCCTTTTGTTTGTTTTAGACTTGCTGCCTATTAATTTCACTGGGTGACCCTGATTCGTGTTATATAGTCACTTTCTCCGCACCATTCATGATTGACTTGAATTTATCATGTAGCCCTGATCCTGCTAAGATTTAAGCATGTACATAGCTTGGATATGCCTACTGGACATAATGGGACTACTCATGCTTAAACTTAAGCATTTGCCTAAGTGTCTACAGGATACTTCTTACTACAGTATGTTTTTTTTGCATTTCGCTCAGATTGGAAATGAAAATAGGCTAGCCTACCATGAGAACTTTCTGACTTCTGATAGTATTATTCAAAACAGCTTTCATGGAAAAAAATTCTATTGGTATCTCCGTTTAGTAAATTGTCTCTTAGAACTTTTTATAAAACCTAAATTTTAGGCAGACCTTTTCTGATCATGACCTTTTAAAATAACATACACCTTTGGAGCAGTTGTCGTTAATTGTTCCTTGCTTGTTTGGAGTATCATAGTTTTATGAAGTAGACAATGATGGTGCAAACTTATGCACAAGCTTAACTTCAAACAGGTGACTAATCCAGTTGATATCATTAGAACTTTCATGAGTAAAGTTAAGCACATGCATAAGTGTTAGCAGGATTGGGGCCAACTCGAATTGGAACCACACATAGAAACATTGCTCAGCTTTGATAAAGGAATGAGTTCTAAAAGTTAAGATGCTGGTAGTTCAGTGGCAGTAGTCTATTACACAGTGAGTACTTTTTGATAGTGAAAAAGGATGTTTCTATATTCCTAGGTAATACACAGTAAAAGCTGTTTTATCTGGCATGTTGGGGGGAATGGCGGGTGCTGGTAAGTGAAAAATGTCAGTTAACTAAGAGAGAGAGGGAGTTTGGGTGTGGAGCTGGGGGTTGCGGTGCAGGAGAGTATGTGAGACGAGGGCTCTGGGAGGGAGTTTGGGTACAGGAGGGGACTCAGGACAGCAGGTTGGGGCACAGAAGGGGGAGTTGGGTGCTGGATACGGGAGGTGCTCACTTTGGGCAGCTTCCTGCAAGCAGCGACCTGTCTCGGCCGCTCCTAGGCGGCAGCATGGCAGGCGGATCTGGAAACTGTCCCCATATCAATGGGAGCTGCAGAACTGGCTCTTGGAGTGGGGGCAGCATGAGGGCCCCCCTGGTTCCGTGAGCTGCACTGAGCTGCTGCATGAGCGGAACAAGGCAAGCCTGGCTGGAGCACCGGAGCGGGGAAAGCTCCCAACCCCACTCTCCAGCGGGAGCTTGAGGGCCATATTAAAAGGTACGACGGGCTGGATGTGGCCTACGGGCCATAGTTTGCCCACCCTTGGCCTAGGAGCAGCCAGGACAGGTCGTCGCTTGTGGGGAGCCACCCAAGGTGAGCATCCCCCTTATCTGGCACCCCACACTCCCCCCTGCACCCCAACCTGCTTCCCCAAGCCCCCTCCCACACCTAAACTCCCTCCCAGAACCCATGTCCTGGACCCCCTTTTTCGCTCCAACTTCCTGCTGGTCAACTGGGCAATCAGTTGGAATTTCAATGAAGATCAGAAACGCCAATTTAAAGTTTTCCAGTTGGTGAAGTGCCAGATCAAACAGCTTTTACTGTAGTTAAAAGCAACAATATCAAATCAATTAGAATACCACGTTAGTTTCTAGTTATTTGGAGTTCTGATTATTATAGATAACTGCTGCCCCTCCTTTATGTAACTCACAGAATATATAATATTCAGGTTCTATTGAATGTTATTGTAAGTTTGGTCCCTTGTATGCTTGCATACAGACTGTGTCCTGCATTTTTTTTTTTATCTGATTTTATGGCAAACGTAGAACAGAAAACTTTTGAACTGTTGACTGGGAATTGAAAGGGAAGCAAATTAATATAATTTTAAAATGCAGGGCTCTAATTCTGTGGCTGATACTAAGCATCTGTACTGGCAACTTATTTTGTCTGTGTACGTATCTTTAAGTATGTTTTACTGATTGCAGTTGTCTCATTTTTAGGTTTTGTTTTCTTTTTTTGTATCAGACTCTTTGGAGATTAGTATCACTTCTGGAAATCTGCCTTGTCAAAAGTAGAGCATAACGAGTGACATTGTATCTGCTGTATCTGCTTTGTGTATCCAGACTATAATAAATATGAGGGAATATTTACAGGCCAATATAGCATGTGAAAAGATAAATTATAATAGAGAGAAATTCTGTGGGGTTAAAGTTAACCTGTTAAAATGTATGGAGTAGAAATGGCAGGGAGTGAGTCCTGTACTTCAAGCCCTGATGTTTCCATTACGTCCATTAATGGTAACACTCTCTTTTCTTGACTATACATATTAACTTAACCTGTGTTTTCTTTTTAAATTACAATTTCTTTGTTTAAGACTATAGAGGCTCCTAGCAGCTCCATAGTTAAGGTTGTGTTGAGTTTTGCACTGAAGTGTATAGACTTTTAAATATAATTATGAGAAATCAATCTGAGTGATGGACTATTCGAAGAAGGACGAACTTTAATTTTCTATAAAAGCAGCAAAGAGTCCTGTGGCACCTTATAGACTAGCAGACGTATTGGAGCATGAGCTTTCGTGGGTGAATACCACCACAGGACTCTTTGCTGCTTTTACATATCCAGACTAACACGGCTATCCCTTTTAATTTTCTAGGCATTTTTTTCAAACTCTGAGCTTTCAGTGTGTGTGTTCTAAAAGGCTTAACATTTTTAAAACCATCTAGAGATCTTAATGCTTAGGGCTCCTATAACATCCCAATCTCAAAAGTCAGAAACTTGAAATTACACACACGGCTTCATAGCTGAAAAACTGAATTATCTTTCAATTCTGGGGGCTTGGGGGAGGGACGGACCTTAAAATACAAACAGTCATTTGACTGTTTTGTAGTAACTGATGTATCTTTTACCACTGAGCACTGAATCTTCGTGGAGGACTCCCATTTTCTATTGACATTTCGATGGCCCTCCTGCTGTGGTTTTCTCCTGAGACACCAAGATACACACCTTTTTTGTTCCTAATTATATGTCTCTAGGTTCCACTCAGTCTCTCTTATACAAAATACAAGAACCTTCCACAAAGGGAGCCCTAGTCCTATATACCAAATAAGATTATCTAAGGCTTTGTCTATACTACCACTTTTGTTGGTAAAACTTTTGTTGGTCAGGGGTGTGAAAAAACCACGCCCTTGACTGACATAAGTGTCACTGGCAAAAGTGCTGCTGTGGAAAGCACTGTGTCAGCAGAAGAGGCTCTCCTCCTGACATAGCTAACGCTGCTTAATGGGGGTGATTTGATTATGCTGGCAGGAGAGCTCACTCCTGCTGTCAAAGAGTGGCTACATCTTAGACCTTACAGCAGGACAGGTGTAGCGGTACAGCTGGGCCACTATAAGGTCCATAGTATAGGCATAGCCTAAAAGTGGAGGGAGTGGTGGTACCTCAAGCAAGTCATAGGAGATTCACTCCGTTAGGAATTTACCATCCAACAGGAGCTATGTGCTTTGTTTCTCAGGCCAGTTTGTGCATCTCTTTTCCCCCGCCCCGCCACTCCCACCTGTCCTAGCGCCTGCTGCAAATAGGGCACACTGATAGTTGGAGAAAGGGGGGGAGTTATAGCCAAAGATGCTTGAGAAATGAAGTTTCAGCACTGCTGAAGAGGAAGCTTCTGCATGTAGAGAACCTACTGTGGTTCATGAAAGGTTGGGTACTGCTTGAGCAGACCTCATAAAAGCATTTAGATTTGACTCTTAATGTTCATAGTAGCAAAGAATCCTGTGGCAGCTTATAGACTAACAGATGTTTTGGAGCATGAGCTTTTGTGGGTGAATACCCACTTTGTCAGATGCATGTGGTGGAAATTTCCAGGGATAGGTATATATATATACAAGCAAGCTAGAGATAATGAAGTTAGTTCAATCAGGGAGGATGAGGCCCTGTTCTAGCAGTTGAGGTGTGAAAACCAAGGGAGGAGAAACTGGTTATGTAGTTGGCAAGCCATTCACAGTCTTTGTTTAATCCTGAGCTGATGGTGTCAAATTTGCAGATGAACTGAAGCTCAGCAGTTTCTCTTTGAAGTCTGGTCCTGAAGTTTTTTTGCTGCAGGATGGCCACCTTAAGGTCTGCTATAATGTGACCAGGAAGGTTGAAGTGTTCTCCTACAGGTTTTTGTATATTGCCATTCCGAATATCTGATTTGTGTCCATTTATCCTTTTCCGTAGGGACTGTCCAGTTTGGCCGATGTACATAGCAGAGGGGCATTGTTGGCACATGATGGCATATATTACATTGGTGGACGTGGCGTATATTACACTGGTGAACCATCACCGGTTCATTCACCTGCACGTCCACCAATGTAATATACGCCATCATATGCCAGTAGATTAACCTCTCTCTGTAGACTGTGTTTTCTGTGTTTATTACGTTTAGAAAAAGCCTCTCTAAATGAAGCAAAGGAAGTAGTGGGGTTGGTCATCCAGGCTCAAGATAAGTTCAGTAGCTCCTGCTGCTCACTAGTAGGGAGACCCGCTACCTAGCTTATATTGACTGTTTAGGTCAATCAGCTTTTGTCAAACATGGGAAAAGCAAATACAGATACAAATGAGTATGTCAGCACTGACATGTTAGACATAAAGCTGAGTTCTAAATTCCACACTTATAATACAATGTTAAAACAGATTATAAATGGGGTAAAATATAATTACGTATTTATCAATTGTGCTTCGATACCATAACATTTAGCAAACATCACACTTAGTAAAAACGGTCTTATCTTACTAGCAAGATAGGCAAATGGTGCAACTGTTCTATTTATTTCCTCATCGTTATCCTGCTTCAAGAAAAAATAACCAATGCAACCTCAAATCTCCTGTCTTGTCACCTAAACATAATACCCAACTTCACAGCCTCTTCTGCTCTGAAGAAACTCCCTTTCAATTCCGACTACCAACAATACAGACATCCAATTCTTCAGATGCACACTTCACAATAACATTGTTATTTTAATCTTGCTGAAGTCAAAAGTCCATGTTTCTAACTTAAAAGCCTGAGATACAAGTTGAGATGAAATTGTGAGGAATTGGATATGTGCTTTGTGGGAGGCTGTAATAGGAAATGGAGTGGGTTTAAACTCAGGAGTCTGTATTTGAAGCTGAGCTGGGTATTTATGTTGTCTTAACTGCTGACCTTTTTTTTTTTTTAAAAATGATTTGTATACACATGGATTTGTATACACATTTCCCCCTGCTTATCAGTGGATTTCCTGAATCAGAAGGTTAGAGGCTAGATAATAATCCCTCAGACTTTTATGTATCTGTAGCCATTATCTAGGTAATACAAGCTGATTATGTTTCTCAAAAGGAAATAAGTGAAATATAGACCTTTGAGAAACCGTAAAGATCTTAGAGAATTTTTTTCCATTTAATGGGTTATTCTTCGTGAACATAGTTGTGGGAGTTATGGTTAAGGTATTCTAAAATTTTAAAGTTTTCTCCTGGAGAACTCTTACAGTGAACTGAAGTTTTCTTCATTGTGAAATAGTGCGGTAGTGCCCAATCTAAATGATGCATTTTAGAGACAGGAAACAGTTAAATTTTTGTGAGGTTTTGGTATCAGCAAATATATTTGATATTGATTTTTCAGTTTTGTTTTCTGACAGTACTTGGGAGCCTCTTTATTTTAGTGCTCAGTTTTTAAGGGCAGTTATCGACTTCCAAATAAAACTGGATATTTGTTTATGAAAAAATCCAAGATACTAAAATTGCACTTCTAATGAGCTGTCACTGTGTACAGGAACCTATGGATTTTTATATTGTTAAGTAACCAGTGTTGGCTTATTTTACAGTAGCTGCTAGACTTGTACATATATGGTGTTTGTTTACTCAGCATTTATTAATTTAGCATAGACATTCTGTACATACTTATTTTTGTGGGTTTTAGGGTTTTTTCCCCTCTCCATGTCAGTACTTTGAAACCCTCATTAGTCCAAATATGGGAAATTTGACTCACTGCAGCTCTTGTATTTTGCAGGATGACTTTCACTTGGTCTTTTTAACTTAACTAAGGAATTCAAAAGAAAATGCTTCTCATTTTTCTTATGCAGCTCCTGAAAGTTAATATAGTTCCCTGTAATCTGATAAATTTTATAAAGTTTAACAATTTAAATAGGTACTTGAGGCGCTAGCTATGAGTTACATAGCTATATTTCTGAAGTGTGAATTACTAGCAAAAATCCACTGTGAGAAGCACTAGGTGTAAACTGACTTCCAACTACATTTATTTTAATAACTGGAAAAGAAATATTGCTGATTGCACCTTGGATACTTTTAAAACCAGTATTAAAACAGAATGATAACTGGCGTACCTTGTATGACTGAATGGTCAGAGCTTTTCCTGTTAATGTCACAAATAGTGTCGCTTTTTGGCATTATGCTCATGGCCGAAAGGATCTCCAAACGGAAAAGTTTATTTTTGCTTACTCTTCAGTTCCTAAATTGAGACTAGCAAGATGGATGCAACTTTTTTAAAATTCTCTTCTAATGTCTTATGATACAGTGTATTTTCTATCTTGCTATGAACGTAGACGCCAAACTTTCCTCATTCCTGGGTTTTGCTTTATTTTTAACTCAAATAACCACCAATTATAAACCTCAGTTTAAGCTTTCTCTCCTGTTTTGGTCATTTCTAGGTTTTTCCTAAGACTTCCATCTCTGACCTTGGTTCATTTTTTCTCAGTCTTCTTGTATCATGGCTGAAACTAAAAAATCCACTCGCTAGTATGACTTAGCGGTAACTACAATGCAATATTCAAGCACTAATATCAGAATGGCTCAACAAAGCAGCAGCCCTGTCACTATCCTGTTAATTTCCTTTGGGTTAAATAATTTTGAGAGACTTTTTTTGTGTTTTCATGGATCTGGTTTTCTTTCAGAGTTTTATCACTGAAAATTTCAGCTCAGTCAAGTGTAACACTGCTTGTGCAACAAACTAAGTTTCAGGATAACCTGGAGAAAAATCTTCACATCTGCAGCTGTCATTCACTACCCACATTAGATATATGTTGGACAAGAAAATGGACATGGGGGAAATACCCAGATAATACATAATTTAAGTTGTTGTGCTATTAGTTTAAAACATATATAAACTTAAGTGTGTGTGTGTATGTATATAAATAAAAACTAAAGGGATAAAATCACTCCTCTTTCATTTCTAAGATTTCCGTTCAATTTAATGTAATTTCTGAAAATTTAAATAAGTTTGGTCTCAGCTGAAATCTGTATTGTAATGTCACAATTTTTAATTTAGATAATAATCTGCTCTCTAAAGAACCTTATATGAAATTAGATTAAGCCTAAATTTGTTCTGCCTCTGGAAAGGGACAGTATTTAAAAGTTAGGACAGATTGATTAATTGGCAGAGCAGTGTGGATAAGGTGGATATTCTGTCTTTTTTTTCTGTCCCCATTGACTAGGAATATCATTTGATAGGTCTTTGAATTAATGGATTTGTCATCTTTTCATTTACTAAATTTCTGCAGATACTAAAATTAAGGGAGAGAAATCAATACAGACCTATTTGTTGGTTCTTGCTCTTAACAGGTTTATTCAATAAACCTTAGATGCAAATTGCTCTAGTGAACTAATGCTCATCTGTTCTCTTAGGGCTGGATCCTGCATTCCTTGGGCAACCAAAACCTCCAAGTAAGTTAATGATTCAAAACATAACCCTGCTATATAGTTTGATTCCGAAATATCTGTAGGGTTATCTAATAGTCATCCTGGCAAGAAGTAGGCTCTGGTCAGTCTGTTTAGATAGTAAACCTGCAAAGCCGCTGTTGAAAGTAATATCGGGAGTAAGAATCCGACCCTTCTTGGAAAGCCTCCTGACTTACTCTGTTTGTTATGTCTGTTGATTATCAAGAACTGTTGCAGAGGAGGAACCTGATCATTTAGTAACTTTTTGTGGGGTTCTGCGCAAGGGTCTGCGCACTGCTTGTCCTGGCAGTGTTGGGGTGTAGTGTATAACCACCACATTTGTGCAACACCATGTATGCTATTTTATGCAAATTATTTAAATAGGCTAACTTATGTATGGAAATTCACATAACTATTAAACACTATAAAAATTGTACAAGTTCAATGCAGGTGAGAGGCATGTACTTGAGAGCCTTGATGGATGAAGCTCTCTCTCAACAGAGCAATTGCAGCAGAAGCAGGGGCACGCTTCTTACACAAACCGGCTGCCAGTATATCCCAGCACAGATATTTTGGAAGGGGGAGAATTCTTTTAAGAGTAACAAGTAGTTCCAACTCCATGGTCATTTTTGAGACTGAGGTAGGCTTCCTGAAAGGATGTTTCTTTTAGTACATTTTTACCCTTGGGGGGATTACATAGGCAGGGTCACCAACTCTGTACTCACAGTCAAAATCTCCCACGTTGTTTGAAGAACAGCAAGAACAGACTCTATAATTAAATGCTCCATTCTGTTCCTTAGAAATATCTACTGTTATTTAAAATATACAGATACTAAAAAAAAAGAATAAAATAAATACTAGCCTAGATCTTAATTCACTTCTAAATGCAACATTTTGCAATATAAAATTACTTAAAAAACGATTTTAGGGTCCTCACACAAACTTATATTTTTCCCTCCCCCTTCCCATATAGGCAATCATCAGGACTTGACCCCACAATATTCAGATCCACAGAGAGACTTCTTCTACATGCTTTATAAGAGGAACTACTAGGGCAAGCATGCTCTTATTTAAGTGAACCAGCCCATAGAAGGAGACATAACATGCTTTGCCAGTTATACAACTGTTTGTGACATTACTCCGGGGGGAATTCTGCGGTACTGCACGTGCGCAGAATTCATGTCCCTTACAGATTTCTTTGCTTTCCCGCAGAAGAATGACTTTCTGACAGGGAAACGAAGGGAAGCTACAAGAGTAGTCACGCACCACTCCATAGCAGTGCAGGTACATCATTTCAGGCACCTGGAGCAGCCAGCAGAGAAGTAAATCACCGTGGGGCTGGGGACACCCAAGGCAGAGGCTCCTATTCTGAGCTGGGATCAGCTGCTAGTCCTGTCTGGGCTGGAGGTGGGAGAGGACAGGATTTTCTTTTCCCCTGCAAAGAGTGGCTGGGGCTGTGTCAGACTCACCTGCAGAAACCTTCCCCAGCTGTAGGAAGCTCAGTATCCTCCCCTGCTTCCTGCCCCCATCACTTGTCAGCTGTGGGGGGGGGGGTCATTGTATGGGGAGCTGCTCCCCCATCCACCCAACCCCTGTGCATCTGGATCTCTCATACCCAGACACCCCTTCCAAGCCTTACCCTGTACAACCAGAACCTCCCTAGCCCTCCATACCCAAACTCCACCCCACTGAACCTCAACCCCTGCACCTGGAACCCCTACAATGAGCCTCTGTGCATCCAGATCCGCCCCCATACCTAGACCCCCCCCCACTGAGCTGCCTGCACCCAGATTGTCCCACACAGAACCCTCTTACCCCACACCTGTATCCTCCACACTGAGCCCCTTCACACTTGGATACTGCCTAGTTGAGCCTGCCTTCCCCACACCTGGCACAGAGGGGCAGGGCTCCAGGGTGTTTCTGGGGCAGGTCCAGGCCTTGTGCTGTGTGAGGGTTGGGTGCAGCCTTGCCGCTGAGTCTGTGTCCTAGGGGTGGATGGAGACCTGCAGGGTGATTTTCCACCTTCATGCAGCCAGTGGCCTGTGCTCCCCGCTGCCATGCTGGAGCCTCTGCATTTATTTATTGACAAATAAAACTTGAAGAATTTTTAACTTTTTGGTGCAGACTTTTTATTTTTTTGGCACAGAATACCCTCAGGAATATGACATACAGTGGCATGCTGAGTTATCAGGATTTGGTCTCTGGCTCTGTGATGAGAGTGGTTCTAATTGTGAGAGTCAGCATCACCAAGTCTAACAGATCAGTTTGGTCATCTGTAGGAACTGAACCTGGGATCTCTATCACTTGAGTTCCATTCATATAGAGGCAGCAGAAGACTCATAAACTTGTACACATAGTCTAGCCTCCAGATAGGGACAAAGAGACCCAGGCTTACAAATACTACTTCGGAAAGGTAATGTGAATCAGTGGATGAAATTTAAGCCTGTCATATCAGAGAACTGGGTTCTATTTCTAGCTCTATTTGTGGTGGCCATATGAAAACTCTGTTACCTTTATTTGTAAAATGGGTGAAGGATGGTTGCCTCTCTTCTGAAAGGGGTGTGAAGTCTTGCTCTTTGTTAGTGGAAGAGATGGCTCTCATATCTCATGCCTTGTAGTTTGTTGTACATTTCTCTAGGCTACAGAGTACTGGGAGGGATGGTCTCTCCCTCTCCCCTGTGTGTGACATTTTACTAGTTCTGCCTGATGCCTGATAGACCTCAGTGCAAAAATGCATGACA
The DNA here is from genome assembly GCF_003597395.2 of Chelonoidis abingdonii. NCBI lineage: Eukaryota > Metazoa > Chordata > Testudines > Testudinidae > Chelonoidis > Chelonoidis abingdonii. Next base: position 77,290,506 of record NC_133776.1, read on the forward strand.
CTTGGCAGGTCTGTTAGTGCTGTAAACAACATAACTTCTGTTAGACAGACAGTTTGAGGTAAGGAATAGGAGGGGCGGTGAAATATGGTATGGACAAATCATCTTCAGTATGCACTGTTGGAAGGTAAGGAATTAATCACCTAATTTTTGAAAGCTACATACAAAATCTTTGTGAAAATGCCTCTTTTTTTGGGTGTCCATTATTAGCATTTGGAGGAAAATAAACTCTGCCATTAAAGCTCTGACCTAGGGAAATAATAGAATTTTACCACGAGTCCTTAACATTAATGACTGATAATATTGGTGGTGAAGCACCCTGCTGAAGTTGGACAGATTTCAGATCACGATATTAAAAAAAATAAATCCAATCATATTGTTTTGACACATACATTTAAAGAAAATAAATCTGTAGTTTTTCAGCCTGCTAGTTTGTAAAGGCACAGTGTTTTTAGTTAAATGTAACATGATTTTTATTTCAAAGAATTATTTTGCTGAGGGTCAAGCTTGTTCTCTTGTTCAACCGTGTCAGTCTAATGTTCTGTTTTGTATAAAACAAGCTGAATTTGTTCTTTCTACATGAAGTTTTTTTACTTTATAGGAAACTAATGATTGTGGTCATAGTTAAGATTCTGTCTAATATCTACAAACAATTTAAATGTTTAGATGTTTTAAATTTTATTTTGTAATTAATGTACAAAAATTATTGTAACAACTTTCTCCCTAAGATATCAGTAGCTGGTACTGATTTCTTTTTTTTTTTCTTCTTCTCTCTTTTCCCATAAGATGGACTTCTTGTTTTTCTTTTTACTGTTTTCTGCATTTACTTAAAATTTAAAAATAATTTGTATGGTCAGTTGTTCTTTGCTTCCTGTGGCACTTTATCAGCTACTTCCAAAACTGCCATCATATGCTATCTTGCTCTTCTCCCGCTGCCACCTTTTGTTTAAAGCCAAATAAAGGGCCCAGTCCTGAATTGCATGTGCGTTCAAAATTCCCACTAATGTTTTGGGTGCATAAGGATAGTAGGATCAGGCCATAAAATGTTAAATGGTGATAAAGCAAAAACATCCTTTGAGATAACAATTTCATCTTGCCAGAAGTGAAGTTTTTTTGGATGGTAATGTAAAATAGCATTAGGTTTATGTGGAGTGTGTATTTTTAATTTTATGAAAAAGGTGAACATGTAGACAGGGGTCGGCAACCTCTGGCACATGGCTCGCCGGGGTAAGCACCCTGGCGAATCAAACCAGTTTGTTTACCTTCCGTGTCTGCAGGTTTGCCTATTGCGGCTCCCACTGGCAAGGCCAGCACATCCCTCAGCCTGCGCTGCTTTCTGCTGCCCCCATTGGCCTGGGACGGTGAACTGCGGAGAGTTGGAGCCGCCACAGATAAACAAGCTGGCCTGGCACCTGGCGAGCCACATGCCAGAGGTTGCTGACCCCTGATGTAGACTTTATGCCTGGGCTAGTACATTTTTATGGAGATTTAGCAAAGTTGCCTTAGGCTATGTCTATACTACAGCTGCAGTGCCGCAGCGTAGACTCTTCCTACATTGACTAAAGGTTTTTCCCATCAGTGTAGTTCATCTGTCTCTCTGAGAAGCAGTAGATAGGTTGACAGAAGAATTCTTCCATTGACCTAACAGCTTCTATACCAGGAGTTAGGTTGATCTAACTACCGCATTCAGGATGTGAAATTTTTCACAGCTCTGAGTGACATAGCTTTTAAGTGTAGACCAGGCCTTTACAGTCTTGGTTAAATGTTTGATGAGTCTTCACTGCCCCCAAGGTAACAGTTTGACTTCATCTCATAGTTTGTGCTTCTCCGTAGAGAATTTACTGGTTGTTGTTACAAGCAACAATGGCATCTTCAGGAAGAAGCCTTTTAAACTGAAATTAATTAGAAGAGGTTTCTAGTGATTATTGCTATAAAAAGATGACAGCCTTTTTTTGGTTATATAGTTTAACAGCTCAGGTTCAATCCATCTCATAAAGGAAAACCACTAACATAGTTCATATGAGAAGTTCTGAAAAGTAAATAAAAATATCAGTATGGATGAATTTTTTTGGAAAAAATTGAGATGTGTACACTAGTTTTATGATTGTTTGGATAAAAGAGTAATTTCTACAAGTATTAAAATATTTATTCCAACTTTCAGAGTATCTTCTTTTATTTTTAGATGAATCTGCGTTCTGTATTTACTGTAGAACAACAAAGGATATTACAGCGTTATTATGAAAATGGAATGACAAATCAAAGTAAAAATTGCTTTCAGCTCATATTACAGTGTGCACAAGAAACTAAGCTGGACTTCAGTGTAGTCAGGGTAAGTACTGAGGCCTTCCACACTTGAATTTACGTAATTATTTAACAAGTACATTTGTTTACATAAAAATCTGTAGGGGATGGAATCATTAACTTTATTTTTTTAAAAAGGCTTCCATCCCCAGCTATAATATATGCTCATTCTTTCCTGAGAGAGGGCTGCTTGTAGTCTGTGTTCCTATGAACACTTTTAGGTTATTGAAGTATTAATTGGGACTTTCATACTGTGCAAGCAACAGGGGTCCCTTCAAGAAAGCTAAATTCCAAATAGGGTTTTCCTGCTGAAAACCTAGATTATATATCACATAAAGTGAATGTTGTTTATATCAGGAAACGGCTTTAAAATAGAACAGAAATTTTGTTTCATTTAAAAATGACTTTGAAAGAGATCTATAAAACTGCTGTGTTCCTTGTCATAAATAGATGGCATTGCTGCCTATTGGTATTACAGTTATCACTAAACAATAATATTGAGTAGCTTAGTGCTTCTGGGGTCTCTTCTGAAGACACTGAATTCCATGGGAGCAGGATAATGCTCCCCCTATGAAAGAAGAGCCGTTTTGTATATAATGTTTCACAAGGAAGTAGAAATCATGAAGCAATAGCTGAGAGTTGGTACAACAATCAAGCAGGCAGGAGCCATATACAAGCAGCTGCAGTGGGTACATCTACAACACTGTGTGGGAGGGAGGAAGGAGATAAGACCCATTTAGTTATTCCCAACCCCGTGGACCCAGAACCATGTAGGGGAGCGCTCCTTCCCTACCATCGCCTCCCCCCCTCCCCATTCCAGAGGCACCAGCTTCTAAGTAGCCTTGCCTCTCTGGAGAAACCTGAGCTCAGGATAGGGGGGAAAAAAACCCTAGGAAGCCCACCAGAAACTCAGACTGGCAGGAGCAGACAAGTAGCTGCAGTAGGGAACTTTGGATGCTTTCAGTAGTTTTTGCTCTGGATATTCTCTCCCCTGTGCTGATTTGCTTCAGGTCCCTCACAGTCTCTTTGCCTGAGTCTACCTGTTGTACTTACTCCCTGCCTTCCATCCCTCTTCTTTCTTCTCCAGTCCCCTTTACTCTGTTCCCTACATGTCCATTCTTCCTTCAGTTTTCTGTCAGTTTAGCCATCGCCTTCCTGACAAAAGCATTTCCACAAAGATTGTGGCAGTAACATGCCATTTGCAGACCAACATACCTCTTGTTCTGCTGGCATTTTGTAATCCCCACCTCTCCTTGTCCAACCTGTCTGTTTAGATTGTAGAAGTAAAGACTATCTCTTACTGTGCACAGTGCCTAGCACAGTGGGACCTAGATCTCAGTTGGGATGCACAGATGCTACCACAGTACTAGAAAAAATTTAATAATGTAAAAGTCATACAGAAAATGCAATAGTGTCTCTGTTAATCTCTGTATTGAGTCTTGATTAGTTTTATGGGTTAGTATATTACCATCTTGACAAATTCTTGAATTGGCTTGGGGATAAGGTAAAGACTTCTTCTGAGATTCTCTTTAATGACTTATTTCAGTTCATGATACCATTTTAAAAACAAAAACAAGATTTATGACAAAAGTAGATGATGCAATATATTGTTTCTTTCCAAATTAGGACCTGTACAGCCAGTCTTGGAAAGAAAGAGGATTTTTTTTCTTTGTTGGGACACTTAAGCATTCAAACCAAAATGGATTTGGACTTTCCCAACATGGAAAGTTCAGAAATAAGCTATTTCTTTAATAGTTAACATAACTGTAATTGTAAAGTATTTTACCAAAGCAGTTTTACTTCAATTTTTTGTATATGTTTTTAAAATAACTGTTTGTTTGATTTGACAATTGAGTATTATTTTTCATGAATGATGAGGTGATTTTTCTATTAGTTCCAAACTGGGTTTTTTAAATATATTTTATAGTTTTTCTTTTGATATAATTTCAATTTGAAAAGGATATTATCTGAGTATAAGTAAAACAAATAGTACTACAGGATAAGTTTTCAGATATCCATTTCAAATTAATGTCTGTGGTTGTGAGCTAATTGGGAGAGAGATTAATTTGCTTTTTCCTGAAACTTGTGGCTAGTTATGTTTTGGGTTGGAGGCTGCTTGTTTCCTCTTAAGAAGAGAGCAGAACTAAAAACATTATGCGAGGAATATAAATCCTTGCTAATCCAAGCACTTATATATGTAACTGTTGAAGTCAGTGGGATGATTTGCATGCTTAATCATGTGCTTACCTTAAGTGCTTTGCTAGATCGGGGGCTACGTATCGTTACAATTGTTAAATTTGTTTTTATACTGATCATTAGAACTTGTAAATGAGATGTCGTCATTGGTATCATTCTGTATTTTGCATGATACATGCTAGTAGATGGATGGTAATGCAGAAAACTGCTCTCTTCTGTTAATATGAGCATCAGACTACTTTTGTCTGGAGGTGAGATTTCCAGTGAATTTCCATAGATATGAGATTCAAATATTAAATTCTAAACAACTATGTGGGTGTATCAGAATGTAAGGTGGGGTTGGCTGTCTTTTAAAAAAAAAAAAAAAAAAGTATTTGTATAAAATCCAGAATAAGTACAGAATAAAACCTCCTTTTTGTTCTGTGTAAAACTGATTACTTGGTTTGCTGAATTTTCAGCTCTTGTTTGAGTTGACTGATCACCATTTTGCTGCACACCAAAGATCAGCAAAGTGGCACAGCAACAAAAATTGCACTATATGATCCGTGTACACACTTACAGTCTGATCCTGCATCCATAGATGTCTAAGGAGTTTTGCCACTAACCTGAACGTGAGCAGAAGGAAGCCCTTATTTTCTAGTGGATCCTTATGTCCATAACTCTCCTCTTTATACTGAAGCATATAAATTAGCAGAAATTGACAGTTACAAATCTGAAGTCAAACTTAGAGCTTGTATACACTTAAAATGCTAGTGGTGCATAGGATGACCAGACAGCAAGTGTGAAAAATCGGGACAGGAGGTGGGGAGTAATAGGTGCCTATACAAGAAAAAGACCCCAAAATGAGGACTATCCTGATAAAATTGGGACATCTGGTTACCCTAGTGGTATAGCTGGACCACTGCAGCTGTGCCACTGTAGTATTTCAGTCTTGATGCGACTTATGTGATGGGAGGGTTTCTCCCATTGGCTCGGTCAATGGAAGAATTCTTCTGTCAGCCTATCACTGTCTACATGAGGACTTAGAGTGGCTTAACGCAGCCGCTCAGGAGGGTGGATTTTTTTACCCTGACCAACATAGTTAAGCCAACCTGATTTTTCTAGTGTAGACTAGGCATCAATAGGAGGAGACAGGATGGGTGAGGTAGTATCTTTGATTGGACCAACTTCTTTTGACGAGAGAGACAAGCTTTCCAGCTACACAGAGCTCTTCTTCAGGTCTGGGAAAGGTACAAAAATGTCACAGCTAAAGAGAAAGTGGAACAGGTTGTTTTGCATAAGTAGTTAGCATATTGAAAGAGGCCATTCAAAGTGGAGTGGACAGTTAACACCGCTGCAGTCACAGGACAAAAAAAGGAGGATTAATGAGTTACAGACTGTTGTAATAAGGCATTATCCAGTGTCTTTATTAAAACCGTTATTTTTAGGGGTCTAGCAAAGTTATAAATTTAAGCATCTTTTAAATGTGTTGTGCAGGTTTCCTTTTGAGGATGAGGCCTGAGAGGTCAGATATGGAGTGGTCTGAAAATTGTGATATTGTGTCTGTCTCTTATAATTTTCCTGTGTGAGTTCATTCAAGAGCATAGTGATTGTCTGGTTTCACCCACATACTTGTAATTGGGGCGCACATTGTGATAGGCATGTTCAGTACCTTTGTCTACATTTAATTTAAGCCTGGGAGTTTGAATTCATAACTTTGCTAGGCAGTAAAAATCATGGGCTTAATAAAGAAACTGGATTTACAGCTTATTACAACAATCTGTAACCTATTAAACACTGGTTCTATGACTGCAGAGGTATTAAGTGGCCACTTCACCTTAAATGGTCTCTTATAATACATAACTACTTATGTTAAACAGTCTGTTTCACGTTCTATTTAGCTGTGACCCTGAGTACCTTTCCTGGACCTGAAGAGCTCTGGGCTAGTCTACCCTGGCAATGCTCCCAGCGCTCTAAAAAACCCAACTCCACAAGGGGCGCAGCTCCCAGCCCTGGTGCACTGTCAACGCTGGTGTTTTACAGTCCTGAAACTTGCTGTGCTCGGGGGGCGGTTTTTTCACCCCTCTGAGTGAGAAAGTTGCGTTTGCAAGCAGCTGTAAATTGCTCAGTGTAGCACAGAAGTTGATCAAAGATATTCCTCACTCACCGACATGACACACCAACATGGCTCAGAACACTGCAGACAACTTTGATACGAAACTCTTATGACTGTGTAAATTAATCACCTCTTTCATGGTAAGGTTTTGTGTTGTAGTATGCTGATGTTGTAACACCATGTGTCATAGCTTTCTACTCAGATTTGAACCTTGCGTTCATAACTGAGAAGCTAGCATGAACCCTCTAAGCTTAATACGAGCTTAGATCTGATATGTTGGCACCAGCCAGGAATTTCCAGGGCTGACTCCCTCTCTGTCCCCAAACCTTCTCTGGGGGACCAAGACCTGAGCCCTGAGTCTCACAAAGGGAAAACAAGCTCCTCCCTTGTTGCCTCTTTATCTCATCCCCGCCTCCCCTCCCTGGTTATCCTGGGCGATACGTCTAAACTCCTTGAATGCAAAACGAGAGGGCAATTACCTTCCTTCTTCTTTCTCCTTCTTCTGGACCCGAGGAAGGAGGTTGCAGTTTATTAATTACAGAGAATTTCCCCTCCCTTCGTTTCCTTAGCCTACCAGAGAAAAACTCAAACAGGTCTTAAAAGAAAAGCTTTATATAAAAAGAAAGAAAAACACATAAAACATATCTCTGTATCAAGGTTGACAATACAGGGTCAAGTGCTTAAAGAAAAATATGAATAAACAGCCTTATTCAAAAAGAAATACAATTTAAACATTCCAGCAACTACACACATGTAAATACAAAAACAATATAAAAACCTTATATTGCTTTATACCTTTTTGTACTCACAACTGGGAAACAGAAGATTAGAAGCTTGAAGATAGAAAGATCCCTCTCATAGCGAGAGAGAGAACAGACAAAGACACAGACACAAACCCAACAAATTCTCTCCCCTGAGCTTTGAAAAATCCGGTTTTCTGATTGGTCCTCTGGTCAGGTGTTTGGTTCCTTTGTTAACCCTTTACAGGTAAAAGAAACATTAACCCTTAGCTATCTGTTTATGACACGCCCCCCCAAATCACAGACAGTGGAAACTTCACTGGCGGTGATTTCTTCCTAGAACTTAACTAAACAGATTAATACAACACATGCACCTTTACATATACTACTAAGTATGTAAACTACAAGACTTTTACATCTTAAGGAAAATTTTAACCAGTGTATTCTGGGAAACTCTCACGGGAGAGTGCATCAGCTACTTTGTTAGAAGCTCCTGAAAATGTGTTGAATTTCAAAATCAAAATCTTGGAGAGCTAAACTCCAACGAAGAAGTTTCTTGTTGTTCCCCTTGGCAGTATGAAGCCACTTTAGCGCAGCATGGTCAGTTTGTAGCTGGAACCGCCGTCCCCAAACGTATGGGCGTAGCTTTTCCAGGGCGTACACAATGGCATAGCATTCCTTTTCACTGACTGACCAGTGACTTTCCCTCTCAGACAGTTTCTTGCTGAGAAACACGACAGGATGGAAGTTGTGATCCGGTCCTTCCTGCATGAGAACTGCTCCTATACCACGCTCAGATGCATCGGTGGTTACTAGGAATGGTTTGTCAAAGTCTGGGGCCCTTAGCACAGGGTCAGACGTGAGCGTCGCCTTAAGTTGGGTAAAGGCCTTCTGACACTCATCAGTCCACTTAACTGTATTTGGCTGTTCTTTTTGGTCAGGTCGGTCAGTGGGCAGCGATTTGGCTGTAGTGTGGTACAAATCGCCTGTAAGTACCCGGCCAAGCCTAAGAAGGATTGGACCTGTTTCTTTGACTTTGGGACAGGCCACTTTTGGATAGCCTCCACCTTGGCCTGTAGGGGGTTTATGGTTCCTCGACCCACCTGTGTCCCAGGTAAGTCACTCTGTTTTGGCCTATTTGACACTTTTTGGCCTTAACAGTTAGTCCGCCTGCCTGATGCGCTCAAAGACCTTTTCCAGGTGTACTAGGTGTTCGGGCCAGGAGTCTGAAAAAATGGCCACATCATCGAGGTAGGCAACTGCATATTCTCCCAGTCCTGCTAGTAGACCATCTACCAGCCTCTGGAAGGTGGCGGGTGCATTTCGCAGCCCGAAAGGAAGTACATTAAATTCATACACCCCCGCATGGGTGACGAATGCTGACCTTTCCTTGGCAGGTTCATCTAGCGGTACTTGCCAGTACCCTTGGTTAAGTCTATTGTAGAGATGAACTGGGCACGTCCCAACTTCTCCAATAGCTCATCGGTGCGTGGCATTGGATAGTTGTCTGGACGAGTTACCGCATTTAGCTTACGGTAGTCCACGCAAAAGCGTATTTCCCATCTGGTTTGGGTACCAGAACCACTGGAGATGCCCATGCACTGGTAGATGAGCGGATTATACCCATCTGTAGCATGTTCTGGATCTCCCGTTCTATAGCAGCTTGGCGTGAGGAGACACCCGGTAGGGTGGTGTTCTAATTGGGTGAGCATTACCTGTGTCAATGGAGTGGTATGCCTGTTCAGTCCGTCCTGGAGTGGCTGAGAACAATGGGGCGAAGCTAGTGCACAGCTCCTTGATTTGTTGCCGCTGCAGACGTTCCAGGGTGGTTGAGAGGTTCACCTCTTCCACGCCACCGTCCTTTTCCCGTCGTAGTAGACACCGTCAGGCCACTCAGCGTCATCTCCTCCCTGGACTGTAAACTGACAAACCTGTAAGTCTCTGGAATAAAAGGGCTTGAGAGAATTAACATGGTACACTTTGGTTTTAGTGAGGAATTGGGAAATGCTATGAGGTAGTTAACAGCTCCCAGGCGCTCTTGGACGTGAATGGCCCTTCCCATGATGCTTCCATCTTATGGGCCTGTTTGCGCCTTCAAGACCATAACCTGGTCTCCTACCTTGAAGGAACGCTCTCTGGTATGTTTATCATACCAGGCCTTTTGCTCTTCCTGAGTATCCTTTAGGTTTTCTCTAGCAAGGGCTAAAGAGTGTCGGAGGGTGTTTTGTAGGTTGCTTACAAAGTCCAGAATGTTAGTTCCTGGAGAGGTGTAAACCCCTCCCATTGTTGCTTCACCAACTGTAATGGCCCCTTAACCTCGTGGCCATACACAAGTTCAAATGGTGAAAACCCTAAACTGGAGATGTGGTACAGCCCTGTAAGCAAAGAGCAACTGCTGCAACACTAGGTCCCAGTCATTGGAGTGTTCATTCACGAATTTACGGATCATGGCCCCCAAAGTTCCATTAAACCTTTCGACCAGGCCATTGGTTTGATGGTACGGTCCTGGGGGGGGGGGTGGCAACCAAGTGATTCACCCCATGAGTTTCCCACAGGTCTTTCATGGTGCCTGCCAGGAAATTAGATCCTGAATCTGTAAGGATATCGGAGGGCCAACCTACCCTGGCAAAAATGTCTGTTAGGGCCTGGCACACAGCTTTAGCCCTGGTGTTGCCTAGAGCTACTGCTTCGGCCATCGGGTAGCAAAGTCCACGAAAGTCAGTACGTACTGCTTTCCTCTGGGCGTCTTTCTTGGGAAAGGACCCAGAATATCCACAGCTACTCGCTGAAATGGGACCTCAATTATGGGGAGTGGCTGGAGAGGGGCCTTGACCAGATCTTGGGGCTTTCCCACTCTTTGGCACACCTCACAAGACCGGACATACTGGGCAACGTCCTTGCCCATCCCCTCCCAGTGGAAGGACTTCCCCAATCTGTCCTTGTTCTGTTCACCCCAGCATGGCCACTGGGATGATCATGGGCTAAGCTTAAGAGCTTCCCCGGTACTTAGTTGGAACCACCAACCGTTTGTGCGGGCTGCCATTCTTCCTGGTGTCCACCAGAAAGAATTTCCTTGTATAAAAGTCCTTGGTCTATAACAAACCGGGATCGGTTAGAAGAGCTGAGAGGCGGTGGGGTGCTCCGTGCCGCCACCCAAGCTTTCTGAGGCTGTCATCTGCTTCCTGCTCAGTCTGGAACTGTTCCCTTGAGGCTGGGACACCAGTTCTTCCTCAGACTGTGGACTTGGGCTTGGTCCCTCTGGAAGCGATGTAGGTGATGGGGTTGTTTCCGTTGCTGGTGAACCGCTCTCCGCTGGTGCACTGTGGGGTATTTCAGGCTCTGGCTGAGCCTCTTCGGTATGGTTGTCTGTTGCTTCTGCCAGTTCAGGCTCGCTGGCCCCCTCTGGCGTTGGGTTGAAGATGTGGTGCAATTGCTTGGTGCTGGTGCTGGTTGCTGTTCCAGTTCCGGGCCTGGGACTGGAGGTGCTGTGGCTGGTTCAGCCGTTGGCATGGGATCCGGGTCCACTACCTCTGTCTGGGTCTCTGGTAAACACAGACGGGGCTTCTGTGGACGGCTCAGAAACAGGAATGGGTCTGGAAGCTTGCCTGGTTTGGCTGCGTGTAACCATTCCACTCTCTTGGCCCGCTTCACCTGGTTGGCCAAGTCTTCCCCCAGTAGCATGGGGATGGAATAATTGTCATAGACTGCAAAAGTCCACATTCCTGACCAGCCTTTGTACTGGACAGGCAGTTCAGCTGTAGGCAAGTCTACAGCTTGTGACATGAAGGGGTAAATGGTCACTTTGGCCTTTGGGTTGATGAGTTTGGGATCCACGAAGGATTGGTGGATAGCTGACACTTGTGCCCCGTGTCTCTCCACGCGGTAACCTTCTTTCCGCCCACTCTCAAATTTTCCCTTCGCTCCAAGGGGATTTGAGAGGTATCTGGGCCTGGGGATCTTTGGTGTGATGGTGGTGTAATGACTTGCACCCGGGTGGGGTTCTTTGGGCAGTTGCCTTTATATGTCCAGTTCATTACACTTATAGCATCTTCCAGCTGACGGGTCACTGGGTCGAGGTGAGTTACTGGAGACTGGTGAGGTGGAAGGATAGGGTGTCTGTGGCTTTCCTTGGGTTGTAGGTGGGGTTTTGGGTTTGCCCTCGGTTGTAGGGTTTATTGTCGGTGTGCCCCCTGGGTTTCATTCCCCTTGACAGTAGGTTCTTGCGCTTTCTGCCACTTCCATCCACTTTGGCTTCCAATCTCCCCCGCCTCGGTGAGATTTTTGGGTTTTCCATCTTGTATGTACCGTGTTATGTCCTCAGGAAACCATCCAAAGAACTGGAAACAGTTTATAATCGTTTCATTTGTCCTTTTGCAGTTCAGCCGCCACGTCTGCTAAGGGCCACTGAGTGTGACCTCAGCCTACCTTAGCATGTACTGGGGTCTTCAAGAGAGCTGTACCCAATGCCAGGCTTTTCAATATTTCTAAGAAGGCCTCAGTGTCCATCCACCTGCCTTTGTAGTTGGGAAATCTTGTGCGGGTGGACAGACTAGTATGTGGCGACGGCGGTTGTTAGGATGTGGCTGGTTTTCTGATGCTTAGCCTGTTCTAATTCCAGGCCTGCATGGTATGGTCCTTCTCCTCGTTTTTCCATCTCTCTTTTCGTTGAAAGTGTTTTTCCATTCTCGTGTGGAAGGCTTTTCTCCCTTCTCTTTTGGGCGCTTCTTCAGCCTTTGGCTGACTTATCTGTTTTTTGTAGCCTTTCCATTTCATTGTTTTGTGAGTGGCCTCGTCTCTGCCATTTGTGGTTTTGAGAAAGCCTTCTATTGGTTTGTCCATTTTTCGCAGCTGTGCTTTTTCTGGCTTTCGCGACTTTGTGGTTCCTGGTTTCTTGTGTTGGGGGTGCCCTCTGGTGTCTGTGGTTGGCTAACTGCTGGCAGCTCTGGCTCCGGTTAGTCTTGGCTGCTAGTAACTCAAACTTGGTTATCGAGTTAGTTTCAGACGCTAGCCGATTTTGGGTTCTTGAACATGTAAAGTTAACCCCAAGACCCAGAACGCACTTCATTATACCTGTGTGTTATTTTGCTGGGGTATTTGACTCTTCAATGCGAAATTCTGTTGCTTAACAAAAGACCCTGTGTCACCTAATGTCTGGCTCTGGCTAAAAACAATGCAAGCCTAAGCCCAAGGCGAGAAAACAGAAGAAGAAAAAATGTTCTTCTCTGGCTGCCTTTTTTAAAAATCAAACCCTTTCCTCATCTGTCTTAAAAGCTCTTAGCAGAGAAAAGAAACAATATAATACTCCTTACTGGTTTCTGGGATTCTTACCTCCCGCCGCTAGCCAGACCACGTACGTTCATAAGGCTTCCACTACATCAGAATTTAGAACCTTACGCTGTTCATCTAACTAGAGAAGCTAGCATTGAAACCGTGCTCCAAGCTCATTACCCAGCTTGAATCTGGATACTCGCTGCCACCAAGCCAGGGATTTCCAGGGGCTTTCTGGATAAACTCTCCTGGCTCCTCCCCAACCTTTCCCGTGGGGGACCCCCAAGGACCCAGAAGCTCTGAAGTCTTACACCAAAGGGAAAGGAAGCTACTCCCACTTTCTCCTCTTTATCTCACCACAGCTCCCACCCCTGGTTATCCTGGGCGATACTGTAACTTAAACTCCTGAAGCAATTCAGAGAGGTGCATATGTAGCTCCCCCTATGCTCTCCCGAGCTAGGCAGATTCCAAACCTAGTCAAGCTAACAACAAAGAGATGCCCCCCCTCTTCTAGCCGTTCAGAAGAAATACTCAACAGGTTTAAACATTCCAGCAAGATAACTACATATGTAAATACAGACAGAATAACCCTGTATCAGTTGACAACTATTAGGGCCATTTCCTATAAAAGAAAATATGAAATACAGCTTTTGGTAACAGATACTCCAGGGTAAAATATTCCAGCAAGCTACACAGATGGAGATACAGAAACAAAAAACCTCTTGTCGTTCATAGCCTGTACTATTACAACTGGGAAAAGAAGATTAGAACTGAAGGAAACAAACACCCCCTTCCAGCTTTGAGACAGAATCAAAGGCACTATTTGACTGATGACAGCGTCCCTGACCTTTGAAAAAGTCCGGTTCCCTGATTGGTTCCTCTGGTAGATGTTGTCCCTTGTTAACCCTACAGGTAAAGAAACAGTAACCCTAGCGAACGTTTATGAACAGCAACGCTGTCAAGGTGCCAAGACTTTCTAATGGTGACAAGAGGGGTGCCCCTGCCCACCCGCTGCACTTCCACCACCTTCCGCGCAAGCCGCACCGCCATCTGTCTCTCCCTGCCGCTGCCCACCCTCCCTCCCTGACAGTGCCTCGCATGCCGCGGAAGCAGCTTGTTCTCCATGGTGGGTGGGAGGTGCTGATTGAGGGGAGACAGAACTCGGGAGGTGGCAAGAGGTGCTGATAGAGGGCGCCCCCCCCCCCCCCCCCCCGCCAATGGATGCTCCAGCCCTGGAGTACTCACAGCGCCGGCACCTATGCCTGCTGCTTCTAATAAAAGTTACTAGCAACACTCTGTTGAAATGCTGAAGTTAGTGTTCCCCACTACCTTTGTTAAATATATTTTCATTTATTAGTTTCAGAGCAAGTTTTCCTACTTGATGTATTTTGTTTGAAACCAGTAATGGGTTTTTGGAACTTAAGTACAAAATCTCTAAAGATCTCTAGCTTGTTCTCTTCAAAAGAGAGAGACTTTTGCAAAGAACAGCCTCCACAGTTTTAAATATCTTGTATAGAATTTCATATATTTTTCACTGTTAGTTACAGAAATATCTGTAATGGGAAATTATTCTGTCTGTTGAACCTAATCCTCTTAGTCTGTATTAGATTTATGTAATCAAATCAGTTTCTCACTAAAAGCAGCTCTTGAGGTATATGATTTAAAAAGTTAAATTAAAAAGACAAACATTTTTACAATTCTTTTTTGACCAATCTTCAATTCAATCCCTTTGTGTTGGAAAACTTTCCCCCTGTCTTGGGATTCATTGGTACTTTGAGGACTACACTTATTTATATATATTTTTAATTGAATTAAAAAATAGGAGAAGATAGAAGTGTCTGTAGTATGGCAGTTTTGAAAACATCTCAGCTATTGGATAGTAAAGATACCGATTTATGCTGAATCTGTCAGTATAGTTATTGGTTTCAGGAGTACTTTGTTTTCACAAGATGTAAAAGTTGAAATTGGGAAGGGGAAGGAATTAAACACCTAGTGTATCCTTGTTTGGTTTTTCTTCACAATAAAAAATGAAAGGTAAAACCAAGTCCAAGTATGTGGAGGAGAAAACCACAAGCTTCTGCCATGTTTATACAAAGATAATTTTGGGGCAAGAAGAGGGGAGATGCAACAAGTTGTATATTCTTTTCTGAGGTGGGCCAGAACTGGAAATCTTCACTCTACTGAACTTCAGGCATTTGGATAAAATGGGACCTGGATTCCCATCATCTGTGGTTTTGATTTTTGCATAATCAAGACATGTCTCTTTCCCCTCCACCTTACAACTATTTTTGATGCTACTCATTTCTAATATATTAGTAATTTAAATATTAATTGTAAAGACTTATATACATGCGGAAGTCTTTGCAAGATTGAGGCTTTTAATATTAAGTAAAACTGACTGTGGCTAACATTCTTATATATTAATATTTTGTATTTGCAGACTTGGGTTGGCAATAAAAGAAGAAAGATGAGCAGCAAGAATGTTGCAGAATCTGGAGGCACCCCACCAAGAACTGTTCCTAGCACCCCTACAGTGCCTCCAGAAGTAGCAGTCAGAAATGTGGTAAACATTGCTCGATCCCAAAGCCAGCAGTCTTCTTGGACATCATCTAACAATGATGTAATAGTAACTGGTATATATAGCCCAGCTAGTTCATCCATCAGGCAGGGATCCACGAAACAGACTAATGCTTCAGTGACTGAGATACATAAAAACTCTATTCAGAGACCACCTGGAAAAAATGATACAGAATTTCAGCAGCAGCATATCCCAGTAGGACGACAAGTATCACATTGTAAAGGTGCTTCGCTGCTCCTGGGGGAAAAAACTATTATTTTGTCAAGACAAACAAGTGTTTTAAATTCTGCAAACTCCATATACAATCATACTAAGAAAAATTATGGTGGTTCATCTGTCCAGACTGCAGAGTTAGTGTTACCTCAAAAGCCAATAATATGCCACAGGCCATGTAAAGCTGAACCAGTGGGGTGTCAGAGGTTACACAAACCAGAACACACAGCCTTTGCGTCACACATCCCATCTGGACAAAGAGCTAATGTTCGAGACCCTTCTTGTAGCACACAAAACTTAGAAATTCGTGAAGTTTTTTCCTTGGCGGTTACTGATCAACCTCAAAGAATTATGGGAGGAAATACAACACAGAAGCCTTGTTCAGTCGAAGGCAGTTGCCTGTCCATTGCAATGGAAACAGGAGATGCTGATGATGAATATGCTAGAGAGGAAGAGCTTGCATCTATGGGAGCACAAATACAAAGTTATTCAAGGTTTTGTGAAAATAGCAGTTCCCTTCGAGTGGAGAGCCAAAGCACAGCTTTGTCTGGACCAGGCAGAAATGTGAGCTGCAGTTCACAGATGGTGAATGCCAGGGACTTGCCTGACAATGTATTATATCATAACAGAGACTACCGCTTGCCTCCACGGACCTCATTACATACAGCATCCAGTACACTGTATAGTACTGCTAATCCATCAAGAAGTAACTTTTCTCCTCATTTTACATCTTCAAATCAACTGAGGCTGTCGCAAAACCAAAACAACTACCAGGTAATCTGTACATTTATTTTTGCCTTTCAAATTTTCAAGACTCTTCTGTGAAAGCTGAGAATGTAGACTAATGAAAGCAGCAGAGAATCCTGTGGCACCTTATAGACTAACAGAGGTTTTGGAGCGTGAGCTTTCGTGGGTGAATACCCACTTCGTCAGACGCAGGTAGTGGAAATTTCCAGGGGCAGGTATATATATGCTAGCAAGCAA
>NC_133776.1:77307062-77323939 GCF_003597395.2 Chelonoidis abingdonii
ACGAAGTGGGTATTCACCCACGAAAGCTCACGCTCCAAAACCTCTGTTAGTCTATAAGGTGCCACAGGATTCTCTGCTGCTTTCACAGATCCAGACTAACACGGCTACCCCTCTGATACTTAATGTAGACTAATATATCTTGATCCATTGATGAAAGTTTACACTGTTCCTTGGCCCTGTTTCAGGTTTTCTCCTAAATGCTATGAGCTGAGTCTGGCATATAGGGCAAATCATATCAGTCGCTTCCTCCTTTTTGAGTGCATCCATCCCCTCTCCTTGAAATGAAAGTTTTGGATTCATTGTTAGAAATGGTAAGCATTAGTTCCTCCTCCTTTCCCCCCGCTCAACAAGCTACCATCTACTCTTTTGCTTCCTGTTTTTTTGTGGTGATTGGGATCTTCTTCCAACTAGTCAGGGTGTTGGCAGACACCAGTTACAAGGGTGTGAGTCCTTCACCCTTGCAGTTTAGTTTGTACCATTTGTGTTATAGGAGATGTAATGAGGGCATCTCCAGGACCCAGGTTGCATCTCATGCCCATAAAATATGCTTACAGGGGTAAAGAGAGAGGAGAAATGTGAGTGCAGATTACTGGGGGGCAGAAGAAAGACCTGTGTCCAGCAGTGGCTGGAGCATTGCAAACCGTTGTGGATCCATTTGTTGGAGGAAAAGAAACTGCAGGAAGCATCAGAGTTGGTTTCAAAGTGGCAGAACTGCTGTGCTTTCCAGTATAGCGCAGTGCCTGGAACCTGAATTAAGGAGCTCTTGATGATCATGATGAGGATATAGATTTGAGCATTGTCTCCTGACATGACATTGGTTGCTGTTCCTCTTTCAGAGGAACTGTAGTCTCCTAATGGTAAAGCTGAGGCATCCCAGAAGTTCAACACCTTCTTCTAAATACTTTTCTCACTACTGTAGTTTAACTCTTCAAATAAATGTCACTTTTCATCAGAAGATACTACCAGGAATGTCACAATTCTGTGGCAGTCGCAAGTTTTAAAGGTCCATTAGCATACACCCTGTCCATAGTTTTTTGTGACCTCTATGAATAGGAATTGCAAATCCTCACAAGCAATCTCCTTGCCACTTTGGGTGCATGTGCTATGCTTATTATCCTTTCTCTCCTTAATGGATAGAGCTTTTCTCCTCTCTAGAGATGGTCAATTAGCACTTGCTGTTAAAGTGCAAATTCGAATCAGAATGTTATTTAAACAAAGTGCCTTTACTTAAGAAAAAACAGAGTTGTGAAAATGAAGAAAAGCCTGTAAACATATTTTTGTCTAGCTATGAGCTGTTAAAAGCTGCAAAAGTGCCGGCTGTACAGCTTAAGAATTGGTAGCTTGAAACTTCACATATCTAAATGTATTTTCTTGTTTTTCTTCACTGTTGTTGCAAACAAATGACATTCTTGGTTTTTAGTTCATGACGTGGTGGCAGTGGCAGATTCTTTTTGGTGTCCCCTCATCATTGGTCTTAGGAAACTAGATATCAAAAGTCCTCATTAACTTATTAAACATTAGGCCAGCTGTTCACATAAGAAATTAGCAAACCTGTAACCAGCCTTCCCATATAATGCATGTATCTCCATAATTATTTTATAATTGGGAAGCTTGAGTCAGGTTTTTTTCTATTGCACAAATAGACCACTTCTTCCTTATATTGCTGTAAGAAAATTTCAGACAGTATTAACCTATTTCAAAGGATTTTTTTGTTCCTGAGAAAGGGAGTCTTTCTGTTTAGTCTTAATAGTATGGCATTATACTAGTTACCAGTGGTTCAGTGTAGTCTTTTCCAACATATATCCCATAGGAATGCATCCCTTCTTAGGTAAAGAGCCCTTTGGAATGAAAACTGACTTGCCCTTTGTGTGCAGTGTAGTTATAGCCATATCAGTCCCAGGATATTACAGAGACATGGAGGGTGAGGTAGAATCTTTTGTTGGACCAACCTTCTGTTCGTGAGCGAGACAAGCTTTTGAGCCACACAGCGCTCTTCTTCAGGTCTAGGAAAGGTAATCCCAGCATCACAGCAACAAGCAAGGTGGAACAGATTGTTTAGCCTAAGTACTTAGAACATATTGTAAGAGATAATAGTGGCTAACTACTTATGCAAGGTGGAACAGATTCTTTAGCATCTTACTATGAAGCTAGGAGTACCTTTCCCAGACCTGAAAAGAACTCTGTGGGGCTCAAAACTTTCTCGCTCCCACCAACATTTGTCCAATAAAAGATATTAGTGTTTCCCCTTTGAAAGATGTTGAGACTCCTCATGTTAGGTCATGGTGCCTACAGTAGGGTAGGATACAGTATAATACAGATCAGAACATCTCAATCATTGTAACTTTGTACAGATTTGTTATAGTTATGTCAGAAAAACTAACAAATGCAACTGAATTATTACGATCAAACCTGGCTCCTCATTAGGCATTCCTTTTCATTCCCTTTGTTTCTATGGCTAGTGGGATGAAAATAAGGTGTATTCTGTTCGGTGAGCCTGAGAAAGGGACCAGTTTTGCCTCTGTATTTCCTCTGACTTTTGTGTATGTCCCTCATGAATGTTTTGCAACATGCAGTTTTTGGCCAGGAATGGGGGTGTCACCATGACTGGTATGGCTCACAGATGTGTGTGCCAATCTCAGGTCAGACTGTCAGAAAACAAGGCAGACACCCCATACTGATGGTATATTTTATTATATTTCACCAAGCCAGTAACAAGTGTGAACTCCTGGATTACTGTATTAATCTTACCGTGGAGCCGCAGACAGTCCTCAGTCTCTCCAACCCCTACTTTACCACCAAGACAAACTGGAATTTGTGATAAAAGCTTATTAAAACCAAAAGTCACCACACATTAGATCACTCCTGACCCCAAAGGGCCAGTCACTTACCCCATGTCATTGGATGTTCTTGATCTCACACCAAAGTCAAAGCTGTAACCAATTTCTCTAGTAACCTAACTAAAGATCTATTAGCTAAGAAGAAGAAATGAGAGTTATTGAGACATTAAAGCAGGTAAAATACGTTACAGGTGAGTTAGAGTTTGTATGCCAAATGATAGCAGAGCTGTAGTATGCTAGTTCTCAGTAAGTCTCTCAGGGTCACCCAAAAGGGCTTTAGTGACCTCTGTCCAATCGCTCAAGATTCCCCCTGTCAGAATCCATCAGTCCAGAGATACTGGATCACGCTTAGGGTTTCTTCTTCTAGGTGCTTTCCCCAGAATGCAATCTGACAACTTCCCATCATAGCATGAGCCCTCCCACAAACTTTGCCTGTGTTTTAGTCAACAAAGGATTTTCCATTGTTGAGCATAATGACTTATACTTTGAAGTTAACATGCTTCTTCATTTACAGTTCAGTCCTGTTTGATAGGCAATTCAGTTGCACATAAGTGCACAATGCATTCAGTTACAGCAGTCTAGACAATCTTTCATTAGTTTTCATGAACAATGTGATAACCAGAAACAAATCCTTCATTAGTTTTCATGCAGTTTCACACATTAAATAAATTCTCATTTACACGCTAGGGATGTAAAATAGTAAACGGTTAACTGGTAAGCATTAGTCTTAATGGATAATGCGGCCTAACCATTAACCCCCCACCCCTGGGCGGGCTGGCGCACCCCCAGCTGCACTGGCCTGCCAACCCCAGGGCCTGGCCTGATGGAGCAGCCTCAGCCCCATGCTAGTGGGAGCAGCCCCAGAAGCAGCCCTGAGCCACACCAACAAGCTGGAGCAGGGGCCCCCGCTATAACACAACCCAGTACAACACAGGTTTGTGTATAGCGCAGTAGCAGCGGGGCTCCGGCGGTGCTTTCAAGGGTCTGGGGCTCCAGCTGCTGGGGGAGCGCTGGGCCCTTTAAATCCCACTGGAGCCCTGCCGCCGCTACACTGGGCCTGCAGCAGCGGAGCTTGCTGGCGATTTAAAGGGCCTGGGGCTCCCCACAGCAGCTGGGTCCGGGAGCTCTTTAAATCACCACTGAAGCCCTGCTGCCCCTACCCTGATATAACAGGTTTCAGCTAAAACGTGGTAGGGATTTTTGGCTCCCCACGACTGCGTTATAGCGGGGTAGAGGTGTATTTATATCCCTATTACACACTAATACATCCATCTGATCTAGGGTTAATTAACTACTGGGACAAAGATAATGTGAACTTACAGATGAGTGAAGACAATAATATTAACAGTTCTTTGAACTACTTTAGCAGATGAGAATTGGTCTGATCACAGTACAATATCTTTTGACACTCCTTTGAATTCTATTAGCATTGGAGTGAATTAGCCTGCTGTCTTGGGCTGAGCTGGCAGTCTGCTAGGCAGCATCACAGGGGGAACAGCTGTTGTGTTTTTTGTTTTTTTCATGGTGCCTTTGACCCTGCGCCCATTTCCAACCTTGCAAAAATGTTGTGACTTAAGTTAATACAGACCCTGTCAGCATTAATTTACTTGTCACTGGCCTCTTTGCTGTGAAATCCTCCATAAGATGGTAGATTTGGGGGGTACCAGTGGGTGATGAGGGGGAGGGCAGGAGCTCATGGCATCCTTGTTCTGCAGAAAGCATGTATCCACAGTGGGGATATTGGTACAGGGGCTGTGTAGATGAGATCTTGAGAATTTTTGAGAGTTGGTTTTTGAGAGCTGAGCACTATGTCTCTTCCTGGGGGTACACAAGGTTGTGAGGCATTTCACTACCACCTGCCCTTAATATGAGGAACCCTTGTTGGTGTCTGCAGTGGGTCAGTTCCCCATCACCATCAGCCTCTGGTACCACAAGCATTGCATTCCAGGCCTCCACAGGCCCCGCTTTCTCCTTGCAGGTTAATAATAGGCGCACTCCAACCTCTGAGCATCTCCCTGGAGTTTCCCAGCCCCTGATACTCAGGACACTTTCAGAATTCCCAGCTCCTCTGTTCCTAAAGGAACAGTATACCACAGCTTTCTAGTTATGCTGTAGAACACAGTTCTGCTTATCCTATAGTACTTAGATTTGTTTACAGAGAAAGCAAGTGTAAGTTTATTTAACAAAGAACAGAGATTCCAATGATAGCAAGCACAAATACTGGGGGAAAAAAGGGTCACGTAAAAAATTGTTTACTAGATCCTAAACTTAACTAATAAGACATTGTGTCATAAGAGCAAAAGGTCACTCAAAATCCTTCCAGTGTATTACAGCCAGAGTCATGATTTTTTTTTGTTGTTGTTCATGAAGCAAGCCCACTGTCAGTGTACTCACTAGGTGAAAATTATCATGTCTCCTTGCATTCTTCTGATATACCAAACTAATTCTTTGATCTTAGTCATAAACTGGAAACCCTGCTGTTGTGTATTTCTTCCTGTAGATTTTGTGGTCTCTCGTAAACTTTGCAATCTTGATTAGCTGGTGATACCATGTTCCATCAGACTTCTATTGTAAGACACTCAAATGTGTCCTATGAATGTAAGTGTCTCTTATCTCTTGCCTGAACAGAACCAGATTATCGCCTTCTGGTGACCTGTCTTGTGTGCCTTAAAAACACAGTTTTGTGTGTGTGTGTGTGTACCTTAAATGATACTCTTTGAAATAAGTATGTAGCTACTAGACCCAGGGGATCCCAAACCATATTAAGCCTTTGCCTTCTGCCATTTGACACCAAGAGGTTCCTGAGTCACAAGCAGCCTACCACTTCCTCAAGTGGGACTTCTAGAACATTTACCACTTAACTTATGCACTCCAGTAATTTATGTATTGATTATTTTCTTATATACACTTTTGTATGTGGCAAGGATCCACTTTTAAATTTGATTTATTTTTGTTTTAGATATTAAAAACACGCATGTTTCTAAAGCGCTGATCGTCCTTCAAAATCAAATGCATTATTCTATAGTAGAGCACCTCAGCAAGCCAATAACCAATTCCATTTCTGACCCTTCCCCACATAGGGTGTTTCTTGGTAGCAATAATTTCGTAATGAGAAAACTGTCAAGATAGGCTGGCGTTTTGGCTAAGAGCCAGGATGGTATCCCATTAAGAGAATCTACTTCTATGAATATTTATGACATACTAGGTGTTTACATATTAAGAGCATGTGGAAACATAAAGAATATTTGTTAATAGTTTTTCAGTGTCGGCTTTTATTGTTCTTTTGGAGAGGCACTAGAAAGAACCTGGGGAAAAAAAACAGAAAACTCTTTTAGATTTTAGTGGTCTGAGACTCTAGCATATGCAATCATTCATTGTTCATATTATTGCTCAAGTGTAGTATAATTTAATCCATCAACCTGGGAGTGAATATCCTAATTCTTAAATTCCTGGGAAATCCTTCAGATTCAGAAACATATGAAGCTTGAGTTACTGAATTGTTTAAATGCTCAGTTATTATAACAGATAATGATTAAGAGCAAGTAGTGATGATTTGTGTCCTGATGAATTCATTACTGTTAAACATTGGTGGGATATCTAATTAGCAATTAGTCATAACCTCCCCAATTGAAATCATTTAATCAAATCTATGTTAATCTAACATAAGATCAAATTTTAATAATCAATTTTCATGACACAAAGGGGTTCTTTGGAATTATTTATCCAGTTATTTATTCATCAGCTTTTTTCCGTTCAGACTATTAAAATGAATAATCAATGTCTTAAGACTTTTTTTAATCATGGAGCAAGGCAGCTGTACCAAGTTGCATGACTTGCAGGGCTTAATTAATGTCTGTCTTTTCTCTTTTTGGGGGGCCAGGGAGGAGAGGAATAAAGTTTAAATTATGTAATTAAGCTTCTGTCATGGTATAAATCCCCACTTTGAACCTTAGCGTCCAAAAGATGGGGTACCAGCATGAATCCCCCTAAGCTTAATTACCAGCTTAGATCTTGTAGTGCTGCCACCAACCAGGACTTGGAGTGCCTGGACCTCTGGTCCCCCCAAAACCTTCTCCAGGGGACCCAAGACCCAGGATCCCTGGATCTTACACGGAAAGTAAATCCCTTTCCCTCCACTGTTCCTTCCAGGCTTTCCTCCCGTGTGGTACCCTTTCTGAAGATCACTGTGATTCCAAACTCCTTTGGCACCTCCCCTCTTTTCTCTAATCCGCTTCCTCCCACCATTCCCTGGTGATCACAGAACTCAATTGCCTGAGCCTTGCGCCTTGGGGTTTTAATAAGAAAACTTTACTCTTTTTTTCTATCTCTGTAATCAAGATGTATATGTTATAGGACTCAGCTTAAACACTATATCTCCCCCCCCCAACCCAAGCATACCACAAAATAATACTCTCTCCAAGCGAAATACACAGTAAACCTTCCAGCCCAAATACACAACTTGCAATAAGAAAACATCAAAAGACAAACCTGCCTTCACTTCTTGTACTTACTAAATTTGAACAGAAGATTAGAGAGCCTGTAGGTACGTGTGGTCACTCTCAGAACCCAGAGAGAACAAAGCAAAACCCAGAAACCACAAACAAAGACTTCCCTCCACCAAGATTTTAAAGTATCTTGTCTCCTGATTGGTCTTCTGGTCAGGTGTTCCAGGTTCACTGTTTGTTAACCCCTTATAGGTAAAACAGACATTAACCCTTAACTATCTGTTTATGACAGCTTCTTTGTACAAAATGTTAAGATTTCATTTTAGTTAAATTTAAATGAACATGGGGTGCTTTTTTGTTTAATACATTAGCTTTCCCTGTTTGGAAACATTTTTGTTAATACTGTACTGTGCTGTCTGTAATTTGCCCTTATTTTGTACATGGAAAAAGTAAAACATTGCAGCCAGGTATAGATGAGGTCTGGAATACCTTTTTAAAACGTTAATTATAAAGCCATTAGTTTATTTAGTGATATGGCAATTATGGGTTGTTTTCTACATTCTTTTTGAAAAAAAGAACTGTCCCACTTTGTTTCTCTTATGGAGAGTTGTTGAACACATGAAAATGTCAAGATAGAAATTCTAGATTTGTCTGAAATTAATAGACTGACAGATGTAGAAATTGCGAACACCACCTGTAGTAGAGAATGGTGCTTGCTGCTGCTTCTTTTTGTTTGTTTGTTTGTTTGTTTGTTTTGTTTAGTAGAAGTATGATGTGGAGCCTTTTATTGTCTAACCTGATTTATGTCAATTAAGACAGTTCTTTGTAAATATCAGCTTTTGTGTGTTGTATTTGAATTACTGTGTTAATGTAGGGCCAGATTCTGAAACTCTTACTCAAATTGAGTAGTCCCATTTAAATCCAGTGTGATTGCTCAACGAACTAGATACTGTTCTTCATGAGTATGAGTATTGCAGTCCACCCCTAAAAATTAATGTGAATCACATAAGCAGTGTAACAGTTTGGTTTAGCTTCTTAAAACTATGTTGGTGGACGAATATTAAAAATATACATAGTATCTTTAAATTCTTGATTTTTTTTTTTTATTTTGTAATTGAAAACCCTGCCTAACAAACTGCAGATACTATGTAAATACAAACATTGCCTTTACCTTTCATAATGGTGAGAGTAAGTAATCATTTGATAAAATTTACCAAGGATTGCATAGATTCTCCATCACTGACCATTTTTAAATCAAGATTTATTTATTTATTAAGCGATGCACTCTGGGAATTATTTTGGGGAAGTTCTATGGCCTGTGCTATACAGGAGGTTAGACTGGATGTTCACAATGATCCCTTCTGGCCTTGGAATCTATGAAAAGGACAATGCATGTCTGCAGCAACCACAGAATGGTATTTTGACAAAAACACTGGTGATGTTGACTTTCCTGTTTCCCTCTCTTTATAGCAGAGGTTCTCAAACTGGGGAATGGACTCCTCAGGGGGTCACAAGGTTATTATAGGGGAGGTTGTAAGCTGTCAGCCTCCACCCCAGCCCCCACTTTGCCTCCAGCATTTATAATGGTGTTAAATAGATAAAAAGTGTTTTTAATTTATAAGAGGGGGTTGCATTGGGAGGCTTGCTATGTGAAAGGGGTCACCAGTACAAAAGTTTGAGAACTAGTGCCTTGGGTGTCCAGGTGTCCAGATTTTGACTGGAAAGTGTGGTTGAAAAGCGGACCTCCTCAGTGTCCAGTAACATCTACTGACCACACACCCAAAGTCTAGTTACTGCAGATGGGGAGGCACTGGGTCATCACCTTCACCAGCCCCTACTCAGCCAGGGCTGCCTCCTACCTGCGTTGAGCAGTTGCAGGTCCCATCCCTGGCTCTGCAGGCAAGTCCCTCCACGGAGGGAAGAGCGTGAATGGGGGCAAAGCCTTGGAGGAAGAGACGGGACGGCGGCGGGAGGACTTTATGGGGAAGAGGTGGCAGGGGGGGTTCTGTCACTCCTGCACGAGTGTCCGTTTTTTAAATATTGCAGAATTGGCAACCCTATCCCTTTGTGGTCCAAAGTGAGAGGGCATCCTGATCAAGCTAGAAGATGGCTGGCTAAACAGGAAGTTTGGAGACTCTTAAAGGGTATTTTCTATACAAAAGTGTCTTAGGTAGCAAGTACAAAGGATAAACGTTTAGCTGTGGAAGATATAATTATAGTTTTGGATATGCATTTGTTCAGAAATTAGTAAATGTTTTTAATGATGAATATAATTCAAAGAGGGAAGTATTATATTTATCATATTTTGAAATAGGTGAGTTAAATCTATGATGGCTTTCTTTTCTTCCTTTTATTAAATTTTTTGAGAGTCTCTTCAGTTTCTAGTGTGCATAAAAAATGCTTGTACCAGAATTCAAATCCAGCCTAGAATGTTATTTCATACCCTGCATGTTTGAGTCAGAAAGAGAAAGAAGTACACTTCAGGTTTATGTAAGCAAATGCCTCTTTGGAAGGGTGGGAATCTGTGGTGATCAAGAGGAGAGATCCCCTGAAAATGATCACTTATTACTCTAAAATGCAAATTTCTACTATCTAGAAAAGTTTGATGCTGAAAACCAACTGTTTTGAATCTGGTTTATTTATTAATGTCCCTGGCACATTACATGAAAAGCAGTACTCATAAACAGATACAATTGGAAGGTATGTTTTGGCAGTTAGTGGTTTCATGCACTTGCCCATGAGCTAGATCCAGACTGCTTGATGGGCCTATGACAAACTCAAATGATGTAGAATTCAGGTTTTCATTTCAAATTTCTAGGCCTCATGGTTGCAAAGATACAACCATCTGAATGTGTCAATGTAACTTTGTCTAGCTTGAAGCAACTATTTTCCAAATTCTGACTTTTACTTTCATCTTGTTGAGGTGTTGCTTCTGAAACCTAACAATGACACTTTAAAAACAAGAAAATTTTAAACAATTTGGGTGTACAGCTTTGCCCAACTTGCAGTTACTGTAATTGTGCATTGAAATTGGGTAATGGAACGTGCCACTAGTTGTATATACAAAGGGCAGAAGTGACACTGATTTTTAGAAGTGCTTTGTATCCTTTTTTCCTGCCAAGTGTAACAGTAGCTTTATTAAAGGCCAAATTCTGCTTTCAGTTACACTGGTACTTCTTCCACTACAGTAAATGAAAGTTGCCTCCATAAAACTGACTAAACGAATTGGCTCTAAAACAATAGTTATTACTAAGGACCATATTCTACTCATAATCTTTGTGCAAATCTCCCACTGGGCCTGATCCAAAGAGGTGCTAAACTTTTGTAACTCAATGATAGTAGTAGGTAGTTAGCAGCACTCAGTATTGTGGTTGTTTTTATTAATGGGAGATTGGCTGGCTGTTGATTTAGGATATTATCCTAATTTAGTAGTTCTGTTCTACAGACTATAATAAAAAAAAAATGTATTTTGGCCAGTGCTGCAGAATAAATTTGATACTCTTTCAGTAAGGGCTCTGTAAATGTTTTGATTTCGACAACATTTAAAAAAAATTGTTTTAAGGACTGGCGTTACTGTAATATAGTACAAAGTCAATCCTGAAACTTGAGGTCAGTAAGAGCAACTCTGCTTACCTAGCTCATCAGAGCAGTCCCACAGTAGTCAGGCTATTCACATGAATAACACAAACAGAAATTGGCCCCCTATGAAAATCTTGCAAGCATTTTTCTTAAGCAGGAAGGAAGAGTATTTAGATCTGGAGAGACACTTTTATCACAATGAATACACACTTTCTTAAAGCTGGATTATTTTGCACAAGTCATGCAAAGCTGTAGGCATAGTATTATTTGCCATACCTGCAGTCTGAGCATGTACTGTATTGATAATTGTTTTTTTGCTTCCACAGATTTCAGGAAACCTTACTGTGCCTTGGATTACAGGGTGTTCCAGAAAAAGAGCAGTAAGTACATTTCATTTGAAGCAGCAAATGGGCCAAGTAAAGGCATGGAAAAACATTAGAATTTTTTTTAACAACTTCTAGAAAAATGTCACGTTGAGTATTTGGTAAAATGGAAAGTTGTGAGTTTTTTTTTTTATTTTATTTTATTGTATTTTTGTTCATAGTAGCCACAAACAGTAGTCTGTAAATATACCCCATAAATAGCTGTCCAGTATCTAATGTTTTAAAAGCCCAAAATTGAAATCCTAGGTCCCGTCATGCCACCTTTAGTCCCACTATCTGTAGTGCACAAATAGGGATTATTTCCATGAGTAAAGACTTCAAGACTTGATGCCATTTGTGTTACAGATGAAACAAAGGCTGGTCATGACCCAAAAATTCAGAGAGGGAAAACTAAACTCATAAGGAGACAAATCCTGGTTTGTCAGCCTGCTTGATCCTATCTGTATGTCTATATATAAAATATGAGAAGCAAGATTTAGACTAAAATGTATGTCAGTTATCTCAAGTGTAATTTTTATTCACATTTTAGTTTTTTATATCCTTGCTCATTAAGCGAAATCAACCAGATGAGTGTTCTGAAGTCATAAGGCATTGCTAAATATAGTATAAAAATATATGTCTATTAATATTTACAAACTTTTTATTGAAAACGTCATAACTTTCCAGTTTTCCAACTCGAAGTCTATTTTCCTAAAATAATCACTGTCAGTGTTACAGTGTAGCAGTGGGAGGGAAAATGTTTACTCTCAGTTATTTATGTGTAGTAAGGTTCTGAGTTATAGAATGTATCAATTCAACTATCAGTAAATCCTATCTAGATATAAAAGCACCCCTATTTAATACATCTAATATTACTTTTTATAAATAAAAAGTTAGGGGCAGCTGTTGATGCTTACATGTTTTCCAAAGCATAAAAAGAACTTTAAGGTAAAGATGAGAAATAGATATGCTTTAAACAAAGGAATCTTTTAGTAAAACGTAGTTTTTTAAAAAAACAAAACAAAACCAAAAACCTAAACCTAAATGTTGTGAGCTCGATAATTCAGAGAAATTCCACATTTTTAATAACTTTGCCCTTATAGTCAATTATGCTGTGCACTCTACACATAAAATTAGTCTGAGTTTGTGATAAGCATGAAAACGTTTGAATTTCACATTTGAAAAATTATTAAAATTAGGAAAAAAGGGTTTTTTATGTTGTAACCACATTCCAGTTTCTTTGATGTCTGTCAGTAGTTCCAGTGATGGGCCATGAAGAACTTTCTGGCAGACTGCAGATGTTCACTGAATCACATGTGGCCTGCTCCAAAATCCATTGAAGTCAATTCCATTGACTTAAATGGGCTTTGATCAGGCCTATGATATTGCCTGTCATCCTCATTCTCAGCTACTAAATTACATTAAAAGAACAGCTACAATTAATTGTCTAATTACCTTTTCATGTAATCAATAACTGTAGTTGCCACAGGGGTTTTATGCTACCCTGCTTGGGAGGGCAAGTGGGCACAAGACAATCCCTAGTAACTTGCATTCCACACTATGGGGAAAAAGTGAGAGCTTCCCCTGTAGAGTAGATAGTCATAGCTTATCTAACCTTTGGGAACAGGAGATATTTAGGGGGCAATATTTGCAGACAAGGTTAGAATGGATATATGGATTCTGTATCATTAAAGGGGTGTCTGAATCCATGTCAGGAGTAAGATCAAGAGAAGTATAGTAGTGTTTTTGGACTCTGAAATGTTCAGGCGATGGGATGTATTGTGGTTCACAGTGAAATAATGGTTGGGAGGGTGGGTGTTCATAGAATGTACATAGAGGGTAAGATAGATATGTTGTGACCTCGTTAGTGAGAAGGTAGGGTATGAGAGTAATCGTTCTTAGCCAATATATGAAGGATAAGAAATGAGATGATACAAAGGGAGAGCAATCTGGAGGAGAGTGTGTTCTGCTATGGGTGGATAATGGTTGCACATGTTGTGGAGTACCACAATATGGAGAGTATGGGATAGTATCAAAGATACTTTATATAGGAACATAGCTCATACTAGAAATGTAGAAAAGAAACAGTATGAGGGTATAAAGGTCCTTAGGAGATGTAATAGGATGGTCAGGGATGTGAGAGTGCACAGTTAAAGAGTTTTCTGTCAAACCAGAAAGGATGGTTAACTTCATTTTCTCCCCATCCCTCATTTTTTATAAAAGACATGTAAGTATTTGCTGTTAATGACCCATCCAATTTGACAGCATCCATTGTTCCCACATAGAGTAAGTATTTAATTAAACTCAGAATTGAGATGGCTCATTTCTGTGGTGGCTGACAGTGCCAACAGGAGGAAATTTCCACAGCCCATTTATCTCAGACATAGCTTCATAAACACACGTTTCATATCTTTACTACTCTTGTCACAAGAATGTTTTTGCTTCAAGGTTTGTCTTCACTGCAATGTTAGCCTAAGTTATCTACACTTCAGTTAATTACTCTCGAGTTTCCTTAGTTCAAACAACATCTGAACAGCACCAAATGGTAGTATGAGTAGCACAGAGTAGCTGAATCGTTAGCAGGACTCAAGCTTTTTTATAAGCTCTCCGGGAAAGGAGCCATGTACTACTCTGTATTTTGTACAGTGCCTACAACATTGTGGCCTTGTTCGTGATTGGTTGGCACTACCATAATAGGCATGATTAACAATTCATATACCCTCTGATGGGCCAGGCAGAGCTTGGGCCAGAGATTTTTGTGCATGAGTGGGAATCTGATTAGGGGCAGCACTCAAGTTATATTTCTAGCTAATGCTGTAGTATAGAGAAGTCCTCGGTCTCCTGAGCTGATGCTTACTGCATGTGTGCACATGTGCGTACATATTTTTAAAAAATAATTCTCTGAATGAAAGCAAAACTGAAGTAGCTCTTCTCCTGATTTGCTACTGCTGGAACGTGCACATATTCTCTGGCATTATTTTCCTGGGGAATAATCGTGTTTCGTAAATACAATGTCAGGATGGATGAGTTTTTTGTGTAATGGCCTCAGAAACCATTATTTTCTTCCTATACCACTGTGAAGATTGCAGTTACAGTCCCTAGAGTTAAGCATCACAAGGCTGGTGGTGAGGTGCTTGGCTCTGGCATTCACTTCCCATCTAATCAAAAACCTCAAGTTTTATATATATAATTTATATATAAAATATATATTAAAAAAAAAAAAGTGGGGTTTGGGGCCCATGGCAAGATCTCTGTCTTCTGATGGGCCACTTCATCAGGGGTAGAAAGCTGAGGGGTCTTTTATACTGTAGGTTTAATTTGTCTGTATGTCCCTGCTTTGGCTTTCATTACTGCTATGTACAGAGAAGCTAATTTGTTTTACAGCAGTTTGCATAATTTACAGCAGTCAGTTTCAGAAACAATGTAATAGTAAGATACTTTACAGTTGCTATTAGCAGTCCACCCTCTGTAAGTCAGAATGCAGTATATTTTCAACGGCAGAATAATTCTAGTGACAGACTGATGTCTCAAAGAGCAACTGGGAAACCCAGTGGAGTGAAAAAAAGAGCTCAGCACAGCTCTTTAGAAATTTAGAATAAGACTTTGTTTTCATTTTGTTTTTTAAAAAAAGCCCTGCTAATGGAAAAAGCAATAAAGACCGCTCCAAGTGAGCTCCCTCAAAATGAAACTTTTTACCTACCGTTTACATTACTTCTAAAGTAATTTTAGAAATTTCTTGTTCTCCTAAATCTTAGAGAATCCTTGAAATAAGCTTTGAAATATACTTCTGTTTTTATTTATTTTGCTTTATTTCATAGACTCATAGGTCAGAAGGGACCAATATGATCATCTAGTCTGACCTCCTGCACAAAGCAGGCCACAGAACCCTACCCATCCACTTCTATAACAAACCCTAACTATGTCCGAGTACTGAAAGTCCTCAAATTGGGTTTGAGACCTCAGCTGCAGAAACTTCCAACCAGCAAGCGAGCCCATGCCCCAATCGCTGCAGAGGAAGGCGAAAAAACCTCCAAGGGCCTCTGCCAGACCTGCCTTGGAGGAAAATCCTTCCCGACCCCAAAATAATGCATCAGCTAATACCTGAGCAGTGGGGCAAGGACTTGCATCATCCCAAGACACAGATAACACTAGGAAAGAATTCTCTTCAGTAACTCACGATCCCCTGCCCTCCAACATCCATCACCAGACCATTGAGCAAGACTTATCTCTGATAATCCAAGAATAGTTGCCCAAAATTAAACTACCTATAACCATAGACTCATCCCTTCCATAAACTTACCAAGCTTAAAGTCTTAAAAGCCAGCTAACGTCTTTTGGCCCTCCCACTACTCCCTGAAGGCTGTTCCAGAACCTCCTCCTCTAAGGTTAAAACCTTCGTCTAACTTTCAGAGTCTAAACTTCCTATGTCCAGGTTAATAGAATAACACTTTGTCCTTGGTCTTACATTAAGTACTCTGAAGCCTAATTAATTCCTCCAAAGCGCGCCACACCTCCGCGAAGCTCCCGCTCACAGGCAATCAGTACCTAGGAACTGAAGCACATACGGCAATCCGCGACGCAGGCGATACTAGCCCATCGTAACAGCGCCTCCTGCCGGGGAAAGATCAGGAGACGGAAGCCACCTGCACAGGCCTCGAACGCATGACTCTGCAGTACGAAGGCGCGGTTTCCTCCCAAACTCATGGTTGACACAGCCTTCCGGCGCCGGTGTTAGGCCAGCCCTGATCCGACACGCTTCCCCATATTTAATCCCCCTGATATATTAATGATAGAGCCAAGCATATCCCCCGCAGCCTTCGTTGGCAGGCTAAACAAGCCAGCTCTTTTGAGGGTCTCCTTTCGTAAGGCAGGTTTTCCATTCCTCAGATCAATCCCTAGAAGCCCGTCTCTGAACTCTGTTCCCAGTTGTGAATTCATCCTCCTTAAACATGGGAGACCCAGAACTGCACACCAGTATTCCAGGTGAGGTCTCACCCAAATGCTTATATAATGGTACTAACACCTCCTTATCTCATTGCTGGAATACCATCGCCTGATGCATCCTAAAACACATTTGCTTTTTAACGGCCATATCGCATTGGCGGCTTCATAGTCATTGCCTGCGATCAAACAAATACTCCGCGTCCTTCTCCTCCCTGTTGTTTCCAACATGATGTTGTCCCCAGTGGTATATGAAAATCTTATGAATTAATCCCTAAGTGCATGACCTTGCACTTTTCACTATTAAATTTCCATCCATATACATTACTCCAGTTACAAGGTCATCCGATCTCCTGTAATGGTATCCCAGTCCTTTTTCTGTGTTAGCAATACCCCCCAGCTTTGTGTCATCGCAACTTTAATTAGCAACATTCCGCTCTTCGTGCTAAAGGTCAGTAATAAAAAGGTTAAATAAGATGGTCCCAAAACCGATCTTGAGGAAACTCCCATAGTAACCTCCTTCCAGCCTGACAAGTTTCACACGCTTCAAATATGACTCGTTGTAAGTCCTCCCCTTTAACCAGTTCCTTATCCACTTACATTTTCATAATTCATTCACCCCATCTTTCCAATTTAACTAACAATTCCCGCGTGTGAACCGTGTCAAATACCTTACTGAAATCGAGGTAAATTAGATCCACACTGCATTTCCA
>NC_133776.1:77323964-77414383 GCF_003597395.2 Chelonoidis abingdonii
TGTTGTAATTTGTCCCAACTACCATTGACCTCAACGTCCTTAACTACTTTCTCCTTCAAAATTTTTTCCAAGACCTTACATACTACAGATGTCAAACTAACAGGCCTATAGTTACTCGGATCACCTTTTTTCCCTTTCTTGAAGATACATGAAATCTTAGACTGTAGATTAGATTGTCATGTACAGAAACTAAATGTGCTGATGTTGATCCGTACATAATTTAGCTTATGTAGTAACTGTAAATCTGCTCTGGAAATAGAATAATGTGTGTGCCAAGAACGCTGTTTAGTAATCTTAGTTAACTGTCTTGATATTAATTTGTGTTGTTAAATAGCCTGAATCAGTGCAATTGAAGATGCTTTGTAAACCATTTTCAACTGTTGCAGGTTTACTAGTCTAACGAATGACAGCAGTTTCCCATCTTTCACATAATCTCTCTGTGTGCACATGGTAAATTGTATTCTAACGAGATCCAAGAAAAGGACAAAATAATTTGTATTTGTCTGAACATGTGGTAGGAAAACAAAATACCTAATTTTGTGTTGTGATTCAGAATAATCTAGTGTAGGGTTCTAAATACAGTTGTGTAGAGAGAAATTGGAGAAAAACAGAAGGCTACACATTGTTAAATATTTAGTGTGTACAGTTGAACTTCATTTGAAGTGGTATTTCTGGCAGCCTTTAAACTTATGGGTTGTCACCACATGGAATTGTTCCCAATTAGCTGTTCCTGATTATTCAGGAACAAGTCTATGTGTGGACAAACCATCAGATTATCTCTAAAGAAAAAAAATAACTTCGCAGTTGAGAAAAATAGTAGGCTATATGTAACATCTGTTTAATTCAAATATCTGAAACACTTGGGAGGTAATATATTAAACATCCAACACCCGATTGCTTCAGTCAAGGGCTAAGAAAGTTTACAATCCGCATCTGTCCTCCAAGGAGACCTCCAAGGACAGAGAATTGACACCCCTTGTGTGTCTCAGACAGAACATTTTTATTTAAAAAAAAGCAAAAAACCCCATTGCATTGTTTGTTTGTGAAAGGTGCCCCAAGTAGCAGAGGTTCCTCTTCATGTCATTATAAATTAAAAGAAATAATCACAAAAAGGATACTTCCCCCTATACACACACACACATACTTGGTAGATCACCTTTAAAAAACAACAATCTCTTACTAATAAAAAATGAGGAAGGAAAGCAAAAATAGAAAATGTTGTTGTGAAGTTTCCTTGTAAACTTATGTCATTTGACTTTCTGCTATCTATAATAATATCCACAGGCCCTTCTGAGGAACTGATCTAGAGTCAAAACCAGTATTTTTCCATACCCTTGGCTATAGATAGGAAATCATATTGGTGCTTCCTGTGAGATCTGTTTCCTTTGAGAGTTTTAACATAATATAAATAATTGGCAATTTACAGAAGAAGAAAAGAAATAAAACTGTTAGATATTAAATACATGGATTGTATATGCTGATGCTTCTGTCGTTTGTGTACCTAAGTGGCAAGTTTGTATGGGCACATATGGAGGACCTGGTATGGAAAACAAACCCTGGGAATTGAGGTGAGAAATGTAGTTTAATCTAAACAACTAATTGTTTCTTATGATATAGCTTTAACACTAGCCCCTTCATCAGCTTTCAAACTAGGATTTTCAGTGGCAGATACTAGGGTTCATTTTGAAGTAACTCCTACATACTTGCTCTCTTGCTTGCATTTTAATTGAATGGCATGATGCATAAATTGCACTGATTCTAAAAGAATATTCACAAGTCTTTCAGTATGGTTTTAGGTTTCCATCTGTAATAAGTCTTTAGAAGGAGAAATGGAAATGACATATATAGTCAGATCTTCAAGCTCAGGACCCCATGTGGGAAAGCAAATGTGGATTAAAGCCACCTTTGTCCTCCTTTGGCATCAATAAGAGCAGCCTCAGGGCTGCTGTTACACGCTTTAGATGCAGTGGCCCCAGGGGGGTGCTCTGCTGGCTGGAGATTGCCAGAGGGCCTCCTCGACACATTCCTGACAAGACTCCTATGAGGAGAGGAGGCTGGGAGTGGATGGCACAGAGTTAATGTATTATGGGTACTCAGCACCTTCAAAAATCAGGGCACTTATGGCCTTGCCTAGCTATGGACTGACTTGCCTGCCTTTAAACATTCAGGTTTGAAAATTTTGGCCAAAGTGTGCCCATGAGATTTGTCCTCATCATACCTGAAAACATATCCCTCTGTTCATTCTTTCTTGTCTTACAAACTTTCCCCATGTGGCTGAGTTAGCTGGATATGTAAGTGTAGTTCAGCCTTACTTCTCTGTACAGTGGCATGAATATAACCCTCACTGAAGAGAAATGCTTTTAAGTGTTCCAGTGAAACCTTTTTGATTTGACCAGTTCTTCACTGAACAATCACGTGCGCTGTGTGCAAAGTTATTAGAGTGATGGCATATGTCCATTACACAATTGATGCATGCATCTCATGCAGTGGTGCCAGAGAGTTTTCTCTAGCAGTGGCCAGGGCCAGGTTTAGGAAGTGTGGGGCCTGATTCGAATAGTTTTGATGGCAGGTCCTTCACTCGCTCCGGGTCTTTGGCGGCACTGAAGGACTGCCGCCGAAAACCCGGAGCACCGCAGGGTGAGTAAAAATTAAAAAGCCGCGTAAGTTAGGCGATTTTCTTTAGGGCGCAGGGCCCTCTTAGGTGCCAGCGCGGGGTCCTCTCAGGCGCAGGGCCGATTCAGGGGAATCAGCCTAAAGCTGGCCCTGGCAGTGGCCATGTCTGCTCACTGATGTTCCTTTGCTCCGAGCCGAGGCTATAAAGGGGTGGAGCCGTCCTGCTCATCCTTCAGTTCCTTCCCACCATCTGTGGTCAATCAGAGCATACTGTCTGTTTGTTCCTTCAGAGGAGATTGCATTGAATGTGCAGGTTTTAGTTAGTCCTGCTTAAAAAGTAGGAAACCATCCATAAGTGCTACATACCTTAGTAAATGGAAACATTTCTTTGTCTGGGTGGCTATGCCTACACTGCAATTAAACACCAGTGGTTCGCCTATATCAGCTGACTCAGGCTCACAGTGCTCAGGCTATGGGACTGTAAAATTGTGGTGTAGATGTTTTGGGTCCAGGCTGGACCCTGGGACCCTCCCCCCCTTCCAGAATCACAAAGCCTGGGCTACAGCCCAAGCCTGAACATCTGCACTGCAATTTTATAGCCTGCAGCTTGAGCACCACGAGCCTGAGCCAGCTGACATGAGTTAGACCTGGGGCATTTAATTGCAAAGTAAATATCCCCTGGGTCTCCTATGCAATCTACCATTCAAAAGATGTTTGATTATTTCATACACATAAGAGTCAGGTTTGGTAGTCAGCTCTATATAAAAGTGCAGCCTGATGACAATTTTGGAGTTTCACCCTCACGTCATGGGACTGCATCCTCCAACCTTATGACCACCTTAATGGTTTCTTAAAGGCCTAGAAAGATTGTTCCCTCCTATCAGGGACCCTACTCCATACTGGGATTTGAACTTAGTGTTATTAGCCCTTCTGGGCTCCCTTTCGAACTGTTAATTACCCATTTGTTACACCTTTCTGCAAAGGTGGCTTATCTAATAGCCATTGCCTTGGCAAAAAGAATGGGGGAATTACATGCTCTAGTGCAGAGATCAGCAACCTTTGGACCCTGGCGTGCCGCGTGCCAGAGGTTGCTGATCCCTGCTCTAGTGACTGTTCATATAGTGTTCGTGTGTGTTTTGTTTTTACAAGAATGCTGTACAGTTTAGGCTGAACTCCAAGTTTCTCTCCAAAGTAGTATCTGATTCCACCCCAACCTATCTATATATACTTACCAATCTTCTATGCAGGGCCTCATACTCAAAAAGATGAGCAAAAGCTCTGCACTCTGGAAGTTTGCTGAGCACGAGCTTTTTATCTGAAAAGAACAAAGCCTTTTGTGTCTCTTCTCAGTTGTCTGTCTCCTACTCAGAATGAATAGGAAGGCATCCTGTAACAGTACGACTTTCCAATTGGATCACTAGCTGAATTATATGCTCAAGATCCAGGGCATCATGCTTGTAGAAAAGCTCTCTGCACACTCAGTCTCTATGGTATTTGTGGGAAACGTTCCTGTCATGGATGTCTGTATAGCGCGGCAACATGGTCTTCAGTCCACACTTTTGCTAGACATTACAATCACATCAAGAGAAGATGCTAACATAAGGAAAGAGTCCTCTCTTCAACTCAGACTCCTAGCTCCCACAGAAGCTGCTTGGGAATCACCTGGTGTAATGGACATATGCAGTTACTCGAAGAAGAAAAAACAATTACTCGCCTTGGAGTACCTGTCACCCTTTGAGATGTGTTGCATGTGTCCATTACCTGATCCACCCTCCTTCTGCAATACAGCGGAGTTTGTCATCCAAAAGTCTGATACAAGGAACTGGAGGACGCACAGGGCAGCTCTGTCCCATAATAGTCTCAGCTTGGTGCATGAGGAACACTAAGGGTGAAATCATGGCTGCCCCTTTGTGCATTGCAAGGGGAAACCCTCTGGCACAGGTACATGGGATATACACACACTTAGTGTAATGGACACATGCAAAACACCTTGAATAATAACGGTAGGAGAAGGTGAATAACTGGTTTTTATGTTTGCACAGCTTATTCACAAAGCTTTTAAAATGTACAGAGAAGGAAGGCTGCACTAGGTATACAGGTGCAGCTGCACAGTGAGAAGTTTTTCTGACCAGGAAAAATTCCTGTCCATTTCAGCTGTAGTGTGGTCTTTTATTTTTAAATTGAAGAAATGTGTGATGTGTTTTGCTTTTCTTAAAATAACTGGATCATTCTTGTTAAAACTTCCTTTAAAATCACAAAAGTAGAAGCAAATCTTGGAAAATTTCAGACCCAAATGTGAAAATTTGAAAAAACAAAGTTGAACAATTGAGAAACTAGAATGGAAACAGTAATATAATCTTAACCATAGCAGTCACTGCTACTCCATGTGTAATTAAGGTTATTGAGACTTGTGTTTTGATATGGGTGAAAGCTTGGATATTTTTGGGTGTTGTGGATTTTTAACCTTGCAGCTTAAAAAGAAAAGTATTGATGCAACAGGTGAGAGAAACAAGATAGTATTGCAAAATCTCTCCTCCTAGTGTATTCACTGTCACTCTGAGATGGACATTGTACTACACATTAAACCAAAATAAGTTAACTAGAAGTGATACTTCCAGACTCCTCTATCTTTACCCCATCTACAAGAGTGACACTGGAATTCTGGTATTCCTTAGTCCTGTTTTAGTGATAGTTGCTCACAGCCAAGGGTAGAAGTTGGTCTTTTTGAGCCACAGCATTGAAGTTTTGCCTAGAACATGGAATCACAATGTGAGGGGTTATGAGCTAAGCAATGTTGGAATACAAAGACACTCTGAATACAGGTTCAGATCTCAGCAGAGTCCTTTCAGCTCTTCTTCCTTCTGAGATAGATGAGATAAGACTATGCAGTTTACTATATGTGGGTGTTATGAATGAGATCTTAAAAACAGAGGTTCTGTCTACTCTCTGTGTATGTTAAGGGTCAGACAGTGTGGCTGGCCCAAGTAAGGGTCATGGAGAAGCATCAAAGCAGCAGGAGACCTGCAAGGCAACTTGTCCTGAATTCCAGGAGCTTTGAGGGAATTTATTTTGGAGGACAATTCTGCTACCTTTTGAATATCACCTTGTACTAACAGTTCTGTTGGCTAATGGGTAAGAAATCAGGGGCAATGGGACTAGACTCGCCCCATCCCATCCCAGTCCTGTCAGAGTACTGGTGCTGGTGATAGCTGGAAGCAGTCCATATGCTAAGGAGTTCAAGGACTATTATTACTGGCCTTTGTGTGTAGACACAAGAGTAAGGAGATGAAGACCCTTTTGTGCCTTCTTTCACCACCTCCTGTTCCTCAGACCAAGCAATAGTTTAGGCCAAAAGATTTCATGGCATTTCTTTGTTGGTTTGACTCAATGTGCCTACAAAGTTTCGCTCATCTTACTCTTGTGAAGTGTGCTATGAGACAGATGGGTGCTGCCCTTCATCCTAGAGATGTTTGCACTTGACTGGTATCATATGTATACCATGTGAGAAGGACTTTGGGATGAAAAACATTTAGTGTAAATAGGTTTACCTAAAAGAATGAGATCCTGACAGACTGGAGGATCACGTTAAGACCATAGCCTCTTGGTCTCCCTCTTATTTTCTCACTTCTCATTTAGTTCTTGTTCAACCAGGGAAAATATTGTTTGTCTGTTTTACTAAGCTATAAAAACAAAATTCAGAAATACCTATATTAGGTTCTGATTTCCATGGCTGGACAAGAGATGGCATCTCATCCTGACAGATGATTATCTGGCATCAATGAAAAATGCATTTCTCACATCTCAAGTGGACTGTGGCAATATTACTCTGGCAGTCCCTTCTAACCCTGTGATTCTATCTACTTGAGTGTAGAGTTGTCAGTCCTCAAGAAACTCCATCTAGTCTAGTACAGAATGCATTAGCACATCTCCTCAGTAACTTGGTCTGTGAGTACATCAGACCTGTCATCTGCTCTTTACACTGGCTCACCATTGAATACTATGTCAAATTCAAGGTCTGTGTTCTCCTCTTCAAGACAAGTTTCAGAAGGGTAGCCGTGCTAGTCTGTTTCAGCAAAAACAATGAGAAGACTTGTGGCACCTTAAAAACTAACAAATTTATTAGGGTATAAGCTTTCATGAGCTGTGACCCACTTCTTCGGATGTATGGAGTCTTGTTCAAGATACTCAATGATTTGGGCCAAGGATAACTAAAAGGTAACTTAATCTTTGTGATGAGGGCCATGGCCACTCAGGCACAATGGAACTGGCTCTTGCAAGGTAAAAGCTCTTCGGTGCAGTTGTTGTGGGCCATGGAGTTTTTATAACATGTTAAGGGGGCCTCTGAAAGAAAAAGGTTGAGAACCCTTGGTATAAGCAGCATATAACGCAGGGTCTGGCAGAGTTGTTGACTCAGTTTGCTCCCTAGGACTGCTTTTTGAAGCTAATATTGAAGCATTTCAACAGAAAATTGTCTCAAATCTGCTTTTCAGCATATGGATAACAAAACTGATAAATTTAATTCCAGGGAGTAAATATTTAGCCATCATTTGATACCTGGAAGTATAAAGCAAAGACTTGGACCAAAAAGTGACAGAGATGTAGGAGGAGGAAACAGAAGTTAAAACAAGAGAAGTAAGAGATGGCTTGCAGATGCAAAGGTCTTGCCAGAACTGGGGTTCTAGGGTCTTGTGATGAAGCTTCCCCTTTCAAGGTTTTGCGAGAAACGTGTATTTCCATTGTGATGTAAAACTTTCCTAGTAAGAACCATTTTGTAAGGTAAAGAAGCTTGTCCCCCCTACTTCTGCCTAGGAGAAATACCAGCATGCTTTTCCTTATACTTGCTCTTGAAGGAGATGTACAGTAGCAATTTAAAATACCTGATTTGACATGTAAATGAAGCAAAACGTTATTTGGCTAGTGGCATCTTAAAGACTAGAGTTTTTTTCTGTTAAGGAGGTAAAACTAAAATTGTCTTAAATTTCTTCTGCATGGCAGCAGTAAGTGGAAAAGCAGGGTTTCTGTAGGGATGTTGCCAAAGGGCATTTTCCACAGTTTTACTTTAAGGCTACGTCTAGACTACACGCCGTATCGGCGGGTTAAAATCGATTGCTCGGGGATCGATATATCGCATCTCATCTAGACGCGATATATCGATCCCCGAGCTCGCTTATATCGATTCCGGAACTCCACCAACCCCAACGGAGTTCTGGAATCGACAGGGGGAGCCGCGGACATCGATCTCGCGTGGTGAGTAATCCGATCTTAGATATTCAACTTCAGCTACGTTATTCACGTAGCTGAAGTTGCATATCTAAGATCGATTTCCTCCTGTAGTGTAGACCAGCCCTAAGACACATTTGCTTTGATCAAGTCTGGTCAGACTTTTTTTCCTACATGCAGTGGTCCACTAGGTACTTTGTTTCTGTTGTCCGTGGTGCTTAACAGTGACAGGGAGCAAACTACAGTAGTTTGATTTCTCTAATAAAAATTCTATAAGAACAATTATAGGAGATTGCTTATCTAGCTAGAAAGGGTCGCTGTGCATATGGGTAGGGCAAAAGGAGATGACATTGGCTGTACAAGAATAAGCACTGAAGGACAGGCAGTAGACAAGTGTGAGGTCATTGTGGCCCCCAGGAAGTAATGCCAAAATGTTCTCTCTCACTTGTCAGTTTTTACTATTCCTCTTTCATTGACACATGGCATAGCACCCTGCTCAAGGCAGACTGAAGTCTTATTTGGCTTGCCCATCTCTACTATTCTGGTCACAACAGCAGGGCTTTTTTAAAAAATGCCCTGTGGTAAATGTCAGTGCCACAGATACATCACTTTAAAATATTCTGTTGATTAATGTAAAAAAATTAAAACAAGATTTGGTACTTGGGCTGAATTGCTACTTCAGTGTTTCTTAACTTGTCAGAGGAAAAGCACCCTATTAATGACAGCTTTCAGAGTAGCAGCCGTGTTAGTCTGTATCTGCAAAAAGAACAGGAGTACTTGTGGCACCTTAGAGACTAACACATGTATTTGGGCATAAGCTTTCGTGGGCTAAAACCCACTTCATTGGATGCATAGAATGGAACACACAAAAAGAAAATATTTATACATACAGAGAAGATGAAAACGTGGTAGTAGCCATACCAACTGTAAGAGGCCAATCAGTTAAGATGAGCTATCATCAGCAGGAGAGAGAAAAAAACCTTTGAAGTGATAATCGAGATGACACATAGAAGGTGTGAGGATATTTTAACATGGGGAAATAGATTCAATTAGTGTAATGACCCAACCATTCCCAATCTCTGTTCAAACCTAAGTTAATTGTATTTAATTTGCATATTAATTCTTGTTCAGCAGTCTCTCTTTGGAGTCTGTTTTTGAAGTTTTTTTTATTGCAAATTGCCACCTTCAAGTCTGTCACTGAGTGGTTAGCGAGGTGTTCTCCCACTGGTTTTTGAATGTTATGATTCCTGATGTCAGATTTGTGTCCTTTTATTCTTTTGCGTAGAGACTGTCCGGTTTGGTCAATGTATGTGGCAAAGGGGTATTGCTGGCACTATTAATGTCTGTCACAAGTTATCCAGGGAAAGAGAGTTAACACTCCCTACTTAATTCCTTCCTATTTCAAAACACCAAACACTATTGTAAGTAGTTAGGGTTGCTACACACATAACCTACCTGGCTCAAACCCACAAAAGCGAGGAAGTGAAAAGTTATGTTACTTAACAGAACTTACCCATTATACTTTCTCTCTTCTCCCTCCCCTCCAGAATCATCCTACTGTTCTCACAATTTACTGTACACTGCAACTTTAACTCTGCCCCCAATTCTCCATACCACACACCTCATTGCAAAATTAATCACTGCTGACACTGTTAGTAGTGGATGTTTGGTCTAGCTATGTGTTGTTTTGGTCGTCAACCTGTGGAACTCCTTCCCAGAGGATGTTGTGAAGGCCAAGACTATAATAGGGTTAAAAAAAGACTAGGTCCATCAATGGTCATTAGCCAGAATGGGCAGGAATGGTGTCCCTAGCCTCTGTTTGCCAGAAGCTGGGAATGGGCGACAGGGGATGGATCACTTGATGATTACCTGTTATGTTCATTGTCTCTGGGGCACCTGGCATTTACCACAGGATACAGGGCTGGGTGGAACTTTGGTCTGATCCAGTAGGGCCATTCTTATGTTCTTATGGATAATAGAATGCTGGCATAAGCTTGTAGATATATACTGTTAGGTGGTTTAATTTTAGCAACAGAACCTGCCATGTCTTGCAGTGGTTGTGTTTTAGCACCTTCACCTTGAAAAAGCTGCCATATTGCTCTGTTTCCTTGCAGCAAGAGAACTGTCTTCCTAGAATATTGTGAAACATTGGGAACCAGATATCTAAACTGGACTTTGAGCCTTACTACAACTTGGAATTGGTTAATTTAACTCCTGAGGTTTTCCTTTACCTCCACCCTCCTCTTTGAGATACAGTAGTGGCTTCCCTCTTCTCCTCCCCCAAGGAACAACAGTATAGGGGAG
The DNA here is from genome assembly GCF_003597395.2 of Chelonoidis abingdonii. Lineage (NCBI taxonomy): Eukaryota > Metazoa > Chordata > Testudines > Testudinidae > Chelonoidis > Chelonoidis abingdonii. Next base: position 77,334,102 of record NC_133776.1, read on the forward strand.
AAAGTAAAGTAGTATCAGTTCATGGCCATGAACTGAATCCTTACACTGAAAGACAGCTGCATGGTTTACTCCCAGGGATTTTTCTCCAGCAGCCAGAGGGTCCATTCACTTAGACTATCCACAAATCCTGGTTCCCTCTCCTCTGCTGTCGACCAGCTCTCAGGCAAAGACCATGTAGAACTGCCTGAGTGGCAAGTAGCTGCAGCAATGGTTCCTATGGTATCCCCAGGAGCAGATGCAGTACTACTTTACCATCAAGGTTTTTTTAAAAAGTCAGGCTAGAAGTTGAACTAGCTATGATAGGGGTTCTCAAATAGGGGGTCATGACCCCTCAGGGGGTCATGTGGTTATTACTTAGGGGAGTCAGCGTCCACCCCCAAAATCTGTTTCACCTCCAGCATTTATAATATTAAATATAAAAAATGTGTTTTTAATTTACATGGGGGGGGTCACACTCAGAGGCCTGGTCTACACTACGCGTTTAAATTAATTTAAAGAGCGTTAAATCGATTTAACGCTGTACCTGTCCACACTACAACGCCCTTTATATCGATATAAAGGGCTCTTTAAATCGATTTCTGTACTCCACCCCGACGAGAGGAGTAGCGCTAAATTCGATATTAATATATCGGATTACGGTTAGTGTGGACGGAAATCGACATTCTCCAGCATGGACCGTACGGGAGATACTAGATCTGATCGCTGTATGGGGAGACAAATCTGTTGTATCAGAGCTCCGTTACAGAACACGAAATGCCAAAGCGTTTGAAAAAAAATCTCAGGATACACAGCGCTGCGTGACAAGCGTAACGGGAAGCCAGAGACTCAAATGGACGCTCATGGATGGAGGGGGTACTGAGGACTCCAGCTATCCCACAGTCCACAGCAGTCTCTGAAAAGTATTTGCATTCTTGGCTGAGCTCCCAATGTCTGTAGGTTCAAACACAGTGTCTGGCGTGGTTCAGGGAATAGCTCCTCAGTTTCCCCCCCCCCCCCACCACGTGAAAGAAAAGGGAAAGAAATCATTTCTTGACTTCTTTCAATGTCACCACCAGACTATGTGTACTGAATGCTGCTGGTAGACGCGATGCTGCAGCAGTGAAGAGCAGTATCCGCTCCTCTCCCCTCCCCCGGTGGTAGACGGTACAATATGACTGATATCCGTCGTCGCATCAGCCCGTGAGTGCTCCTGGCTGGCCTCAGGTGAGGCTGGCCGGGGTGCCTGGGTAAAAATGGGAATGACTCCCAGTTACTCCAGTAGATGGTACAGAACGGCTGGTAACTGTCTTCATCATAGCAACTGGGGGCTGAGCTTCATCAGCCCCCTCCTTTCCTGTGTAAAGAAAAGATTCTGTACTGCCTGGACTGTCATAGCCCCGGAGGCTGCCTCCCCCTCATTTTATCTCACTAACAAGTCTCTGTTTCTTATTCCTGCATTCTTTATAACTTCATGACACAAATGGGGGGGGACACTGCCACGGTAGCCCAGGAAGGTTGGGGGAGGAGGGAAGCAACGGGTGGGTTGTTGCAGGGGGCACCCCCTGTGAATACTGACACGGAGCAGCTGTGCTCTGATACACTGGTCCTCTAATACACTTGCCCCTTATTCTAGGCAGGACTGACTCTATTTTTAGAAACCATAAGGGAGGGATTGACTCAGTCCCAAGTGAGTCAATCCCAATTTTGCTTTTGCGTTGCGCCCCCGCCCATTTCAGCCAGGGGCACTCATGATAGCAGCGGACAGTACAGAGGGGGAGAGATAACCGTCATCTCATAGCTACCCACAATGCAACGCTTCAGAAATCGACGTTAGCCTCGGACCATGGACGCACAACGCCGAATTACTGTGCCTAGTGTGGCCGCATGAAATCGAATTTATAATATCAGTTTTATAAAACTGATTTTAGCTAATTCGATATTATCCCGTAGTGTAGACGTGGCCAGAGACTTGCTGTGTGAGAAGGGGTCACCAATACAAAAGTTTGAGAACCGCTGAGCTATGAGCTGTCTATATGTCCCCATGTTTTTCCTGAAATATTCTTAAATGTCTTCCATCATGCACCTACTCTTACCTTCAGCAGTTCCTTCCCTTCCTTCAGTCACTGGCCTGCCCCTTATCCTCCCACCTGTTCCAGGCAGGCAGAATGAGAATGAGGCAGAATACCTCCAGTCATTTGTAGATCCCCAAACACCCCATCCTAGTAGGTATAGAAAGGGGGGTATTTGATCAGTGGGCCTGGAAGTATCTACTTTGTCATTCTGCTCAAATTAAGTCCATAGGGAAAAATGAAACAGTTCAGATATTTGCAGAGCCCTCAGTCTCAGAACAGAGTCTGTTAGGAAGTTGGCCTTCCTTTTCCCTTTCATTTCTGAATGGTAGATTGTGAAGAAAGGTTCTGAATTGACTGTACCTAGATGGATGAAACTGTATATAGCAAGGTAGTATTTGGAGTATTTTTTGGTAGTGAATATAATCTGTTGATACTACACTATACATACACTGAATTACATAATCACTCTAAACAGGACATTTTTCTAGAAAACAGACTATATCTTGGCACACCTATTTTATATTAATTTAGGGATGAAGTTTTAATGACTCGTTAAGCATTTATTTGAAAAGGGGGAAAACAGCAGAGACTTATAACTAAAGAGGTAAATAACAATATTGGATTCTATCAAAAAGCTTAGTGATAATTTTGGTTCCACTAATTTTGATGACTCACTTTAAAATTAATGTTTTAATAGCTTTTTATTTGAAAATTCTCTTCTCCTCTGACATAGATATCTTGGTTTCAGATATTTAATTCCAGTAATTGATGTAAATAATAAGTAACTAAGCATCTGCAGATGTGTTTCTGATATCTCTTTATGTAGACTTCAAAAGTAGCTGCCTCTATAGATTCTTCGCAGCAAGAGGTGGCAAATCTATTTGTTGGCGTGAGGAAGTGGAAACAATGATTAAGATAGTTGGACTAATGAGTGTTACTGGAGCTAATGGTTTTACTTGCAGTGCGGTACAACATACATACATTTTTAATACACAACCATACAAATCAAGGAAATGGTAGGTAACTTTGGAATCATTTTCCAGTGTCCTTGTTTATATCTGTTGTCAACTAGCATGTGCAGTTTTATCAAAACACAACATTTGGTAAATCATAAATAAAATAGTGAAAACAATTTAAACTCGGGAGCCTACCATATAAACATAAAAGGATTCTCTTTAGGGGACTTGGAATCCTTTGAATTATGCATGTATTGTAGTTTTCAGTAAGATAAGAGTTCTGGCAAAAAAAAAAAATGAGGAAACTTTCTCCACCCCTGAGGAATAATACACATAATAGGGTGAAGAGAAAGTAAACAGCTGAAGCAAAAAATACCCCATAATTTATCATGAAACCTTATAAAAGTGAAATAAAGCAAATCAAATAAGGTGGAATTAAACAATGCTAACACATTTAAAACTTCCATTGGGATCTAAGACCACCGACAGAAGTGAATCCCAGAGGACTCTGTGCCAATCTAATAGATTGGTTTCCCTGAAAATGTCAATTTTTCAATGTGAGACAATTCAAAGAACAGAGAGGCTAAGGAAGTGGAAGGCCATCAAGTGATTTTTTTGGTTTTGTGATTCCAAAGTACTTTGTTTGTGAACAAGGCAGTATCACCTGAAAGCCTTTTTTTATATCTTGTTCTAATCATAACTTCTTGTCTTACAGCTACAGGACCGCACGCAGTTTAGTGACCGAGATTTAGCCACTCTCAAGAAATACTGGGACAATGGCATGACCAGCCTGGGCTCAGTCTGCAGAGAAAAAATTGAAGCTGTTGCTGCAGAATTAAATGTTGACTGTGAAATAGTGCGGGTAAGAAATGTACCATCCCTCTGTTATCTTGTTTCAGAAGCAAAAATAGCATAGATAAAAATCCTTTTAAAATTGCATGAGGTAGCCAGAAATATATTTCACATATTAAATAATGAATGACCTGTTAGGATGTACTCTTTTTCTTTCACCAGTCTATATATAGATAAAAGCCCTCAGGTGAGGTATTTTTTTGTTTGTTTGTTTTTTTTTATTGATCATCAGCAAGAGCAGCTTTACAAAACATTTGACATTCCATTTAGAGTGGAATTTATTTAAGATTTGAAATGAGCAGGAGTATCCCAGCAGATTGGAAAGAACTAGCAATTATGATGGGACTAAAATACGAAGTGCCTCTAGGGATAAGAGAATGCTTTTGGTGTAAAATCAAAAATATGTGAAAGAAATTGATCAAAGTGTGTGTGTGTGGAGGGGAGAAATACTTTGGAGGAACCAGGATAAGATGTGACAAAGAGGGCAAAGGATATCCTGAGGGATGCTGGGGAATTTCCATTTAGTAGTTCATATAGTCATCAATGATTTCCTTAGGGAAGAAAAATGCATACAATGTTGATGTGGTTGATCACTTTAGAGAGCCATGCAATGTAACTGAAGAAAATAGTAAAATGATACTGGACACCAGTGGACAGATGTTCCAGAGGTGTAGAGAAGAATGCAATCCTAGTGACATTCTAAAATATCTGGATTTCAGAATCTGTTCTACCTTGAACTTGAAATCTGGGTACTACAGCAGTAGGCAGAGCTGCAGAATTGTGATCAACATGGTGGTCACATATGGATAGAGTTTATACAGATGCATCATGCTCAGGGGTTAGAAAAGTGATAATCTCTTCATTCAATACAAGTGAAACTCTGCCTAAAGTGAAGCCTAGAATTCTCAAGCCCTGTGATTAATAGAGAGTTGGGAGGAATTTAGAGCAATTAGGGATGAAGGAATTGACTTCTGAGAAGAGTTCAACAAAATGTAATGTGTGTAGTTTGGCTGTGTAATGTGTAAGAGGGAGCACAGTTGGAACAGTTTACAAATATTGAACTACTTTGCCAAACCAAGTGGTGGAAGTTCTTTTGCCTGACTGTTATAGAATAATTGGAGAAAAATGCAGGACAACATAGTGTAGAGAACAGTCTTTTATTAGCAGGAAGATGGACGTGACAAGTTACTTTGATCTTCACTTTTTATGGTCCTGACAAGTAGGTGTTAGTCACAGGATTATTTTTTTATCTTGAATCCAAGCTAACTCTATCATGATATTTCATTTTAGTTAACTTGTTGTTTCATCATCTTCCTGTAGGAGCTATACTAAGCACCACAATAATGAAAATATTTATTATTTAGTTAAGTAGTGTTTATAGTTTTTTATAAACTATGGGGAGTGCATGAAATTTTCATCATATCAATAATAAATTGAAATATACACAAGCATTTAAATGAATGTTTGTTTTGTTGTAATACTTCAATTTTTGGATTAAAGGCTTTTTACCATTATGTGATCAAAACATAATTTTATTTTTCTTTTAGGTAAATTTACTTAAATCCCTTTGTGCCCTTGGAGGCACTCTCGTGTCATATTAAGTACAGACCAGTACTTGTTAAAATAGAAAACATTAGAACTGAAAAATATAGTCTTGTACATTTAATTCATTTTTGGAAGGTTAATTACTGAGACAATTCTCTACATTCACATTTAATAGTGTTGGGATTTTTTTTGAGCCTGGAGGTGCTAAAAGAGGGACAGGTAATACATAATACTTTGGGATTTAGGCTACTGCAAAGGTATTATACTTTCTCAAATATTTGGGTGTTTTATGCTGGTATATGGAAATGATCAGATACTGAGCATGGGACTGCACTCTTTTGGAACAGTGGTTCCTAACCTTTACTGCAACCTGTACCCTTTTGGTTCTCAAAATAGTTCTCGCACCCCTTATCAAAAATCATTGAAGTAGGTCAGTTCTTTAAACCTAGATGTATTTTTTTGTTTGTATATTACAGTAATTGTTAAAAAATGTATAATGTTAATAAATACATAGGTTTGATGAAACAAAGTAGTTGTACTGATGTGCTTATTCTTAATTTTTGTTTTCGATGATCTACCTTCTAAAAAAATCTGGTGTGTCTTGAACCCCCAGAGAGGGCATTTCACACCCCCAGGGTGTGCGTGCAGCTCAAGTTAAGAACCACTGCATTAGAGATCAGTAAATCAATATTTTTTTAGGCATTATGGGCCCAATTATTTATTTAATAGGACATCTTGGATAGAGTGTGTTGGGTTAAGCCCTTTGATCCTCCAGTTCTGCAAGTCATAATATGCTTCAGGATGCCTGTGAATTGAAGTCAGTGGAGTATTGTATGGTTACAGGGGTCTGGCTATGTGGTTTTGCTTTCAGCATCAGGTCTTGTGTTCATAAGAAGAGCATGTTCAATAATAGAAATTGTCTAGTGTATTTGACTATCATCTATGGCAGGGGTCCCCAATGCGGTGCCCGCGGGTGCCATGGCATCAAATCACTCCACCATTGGAAACTGGAGGGCACATGACACTAGGGTGACCAGATAGCAAGTGTGAAAAATCAGGATAGGGGATAATAGGAGCTTATATAACAAAGCCAAGAATATCAGGACTGTCCCTATAAAATCAAGACACCTGGTTACCCCATATGATACTTCAAAAGTAGGGGAAAGGTCAGTTGAGGTAAACAACATAGAATTGATGGAAATACCAAAGTAGGGGAAAGGTCAGCAGATCATAACCCTGAGGTAAACAGCTGCACACTAAAAATAGAACTGGCAGTGAGCATGCATGGAATGTTGGCAGTAAACATGTGCAGTAAAGATCTGACAGGAAGATATTATCAAAGGTGTCTAAAGTTCTGGCAGGATAGCGTGTCAGTGGGCTGATAAGAGAAGAGAGTAGGAGCTGATAGGCAAGAAGGACAGAGAAGAAGAGCAAAACTTATCTGAGCAGTCCATTGACAGCAGCAGCAGAGTATCCTCCCCGGTCCAGCAGCAGTGGGAGAAGTAGTAAAAACAACACAGCAGCAGAGGGAAGCAGAGAGAGAGTTCAGGAGAAACCGTAAGCGCAGAGTAAGTCTGTCAGACAATATTACCGAATAATGTAATGAGTATCAGTGTGTATGTGTGCGCTTGCGTTAATAAAGGTGTGTGTGTGTGTGTGTGTGTTGTGCTATTTGTAAAGAGAATGTATATACGTAAGATTTAAAGAACATTTAAAACTGTTGTCAGCAACCTCTGAACAACTGATCACCGTAAGCAGGGCACATCACTTAGGATCATCTCAACTGTAAGGTAGTATGGTTTGGGGTGTTCTTTAACTTGCTATAAGAGATTTGTGTGTTAGATTATTGTTGTATTAGGGATTATTATTTGCACCAATAAAAAGGTGCCTTGTTTTGAAAAGAACAGTGTCTTTGTGTCAGTCATTTATCAGAAGCCTGTGTCTATGTCCTCCAGGTATTTCCTTAGCCACCCTGGAGACCCATACTTCAGGAAAACAGATTGGTTAGTAGGTGAGCTATTCTAGGGGTACCCTAAATCTGTTTTGGCGTTAATAATATCTGAAATGCACTGCTCTTACTCATACAACAGTTGAGCAAACTGTACTCTACTTTACAACCATATACAAAAGAATATATATATTTTACCAATTCATGATTGTACCAGTAGGAGTGAGATGGCAATCATCCCTCTTTCTCATTAAAAACGTGTCTATATGTGTTAGGGCTTTCAAGGTGCTGTGCTATGTAAACATGAGTATAATTGATGTGACAATTACAAGTATTTTTCAACACAGAGCTAGTGTTCCTATGTTTATAAATCTTCTAAGCCTAACAGTACATCACTCTCCAAATTTAAAAGGCGATAAGGCAATTGACGTGGTGTTGCTACTGGGTCAATACGTGGACATTTTAAAAATGGAAGAAGACTTTCACCATAACCAGTGAACTTTTGAAAGCCCTTTTCAAATGTCCTTCATATCAGAATAACAGAAGTTATCATTTAGAGGTTTTTTCAGCAACAGGACCTCGCTTTGAAAGGCACAAATCATGAAAGATTGGAGGATGGCAGCACTGCAAGGGCAGAGGCTTTTTTTAAGATTGTTGAACAGACACAGATTTGCGGTCTGTGCCTTCATTTAAGTCGGGTGTCAGAACTGTGTGTTTAACCTTAGCTGGTGACTGCGTGTTTGTTTTTTAAAACATTGTTTTCATTGAGCATATTGTTTAGAGTAGTACTTCTCAGCCTTAACTATTAGCTAACAAAGATTTTATTTGGGAGTTATTCCTGTAATCAATGACTTAATAATTTAATTGGTTACATTGTTTCAGAGAAGTAAGTACCAAACTTGCATCATAACACTCAGGTATAGTTACTTGAAACTAAAACAAATATTCCCTATGTTCTTTCAGTTTGTGAAGAAGTGTGATCAAAATAAATGGTTTAATGTACATACGCAATTTTCACATTTTTTGTCTTTTTTTTTTTTTTTTCATTTTACCTAGTTTTAATTTTATTCAGTTCCCCTCCCCACAGCCTTTACCGCTTTGCATCAGGTTTTTAAGGGGGATCGTTTTTTCTTAAAAATTTGTTCCCAAGAAGAAATGTTGTTGTTCTGGAAAGGCACACATACGTGATCTATAAGCATGGCCCCATATATCATTAGAATTCTTTAGTGCAGAGAATATGAGGGAAACCTATTGCTTTTCCTTTCTCACGTAAGAATGACATTTCAACCCTGTGCACCATCAAATTCCATCAGATTCAGTCCTTTCAGGTTCAGTGGTTTAGTTTGTCCTCTGGCTCCAATGCTTCCAAAGGGATTGTGGTCACATGGAGTGACTACAGGCTATACATTAATCTTGCATATGTTTTGACACCCCCAGATGGCCTTCCGTGGATTTCCAAGGCACCAGAAGCAATGCTGGTTATTTTGTGGTATTCTCAGACACATGAACTCTGTACCAAAACCTCATTAAATTGTCCAATACTTCTTTAATTTATTTTTTTGATTAATTACCTAGATTTTTATGTCTAATTAGAAGTTTGTTTCTTTTTAATCCTCCTTCTCTTGACTGATTTATTCATTCATGCCAAAGTTCGATGTTTTACATTAGAAGAGCTTTCATGGTGATGACCTGGGCTCTTAGCCACTTGAATGTTTTGGGAGCACAAGGATGATGACTAGAAATAAAAACCTTCTTTGCACAATTTCATAATCAGAAATAATTTGAGGAACAGAGGACAGATGCATGACAATGGGGTTTTGTAAGTAATTAAAGTTTGCATTCTTTGTAGAGTGTTGATTTGGGTTTTTCAAGGAGATAGTATAATGAAGAAATTAAATTAGAATATTTCGTTTAGATCAGTATTCCTCTTGGGGTGAAGCCAATTGGTTTACGGAAAAAAGAAAGGTATATATTTAGGTGCATTTCTCAATGCACTGCTCCAAAATATTCATTATAGATTGTTGTTTGCTGTAGGAAAGCCTGTAAATACATGGCATATATTTTCTTTTCTAATTTTAAGTTTGGATTCCAGAGAAGTGGATACATGTATTTCAAGGGGCATATTCAATGTACAGTAGTGAATACACGGTTCTATTTTGGCAGAATTTTGAAAGCAGAAATGACACATCAAAAAGAAAAATAAACAGTCTGCCTTGTCCATGTGTTCCAATAACTTCTTGCTGGATTTTTTCAGTAATTCACTGTGAAAGGGAACAAAGAGGCAGACTCACTCTTAAATAAAGGAAAGATAAATTGTGGTAATGGTGCAGAAACCCTACAGGAGTTAGCACCATGCATTGCTGCCATAAGTATAATGAAGTTAAAGATATGGCAAATTATTTTATGAGAAAGTCCTTAACTTCAAATTATACTCACTGTGTTTAAAATGCTCTAATTTGCCCATTTTTTGAACTCTTGTACATTCTTTATTATGAAAATGTAGATTAGGGGAAGGGTCATATAATCCAAGAGCAAGGGATCATCAGAACCCATGTGAAGAGTAAACAATTTGAAGTTTTTAAAGTAGTTTTGTTTCAAAGGTAATTAATTTTGAAAAAAGCTACACACAGCATGGCATAGTCTTGTAGGTAAAGCTGGGAACCCTGTCTGTTGTTAAAGATGCCGGACACTTTGCATTATAAGAAACTGAAAATAGGGTCTTATATCTTTGTAAAACTTTAACGCTTTGGGCTCAAATTTTCCATGCTGGGTGTCTTCTTTGGGCTTTTTTTATTTTTATTTTTTTTATTTCAGCCAAAACAGTCGAGCTATTTCTGAGAATGAGGCAAGGAAAAATATATTGTTTTGCCAATGTTAAAAAATTCTGGCAACTTTTTTTTTACACTTTAGTACCTCCATGCTTTGGAGCCAGGACTCAAAATTTATCAGGAGATGTGCCTTTTCCATCTCTATTAAAATCTGCCCGATTTTGGCCAAATTATAAACCTTTGATGTAAATCCCAATTTGCACATGTTCATTAGAGATTTCTTGATTACAGCTGCTAAAAATATCTGAAGATTTCAGCTTCGCTGATCATGTTACAGTGCCTCTCAGCTCCAAGTGCTGACCACATTCTGCCTGTGCCATCCCAAAGTCAGGATGGAGCTGGGCATGGGAACTCATCCCAGAGACCTTGTGCTTTCAGTGATTCCCCTGATGACACCCAGGTAGCACAGAGGAAGAAGTTGTCTGATTTGAATACAGAGGAAACAAAAAGCCAGATTTTGGAGGGGAAGAAAAGTGGAGTGGATTGGAACAAGAAGTTTGGTTGAGACTGTGACTGGAGAGACAAGAAACAGGGACAGGCTGGGTGTGGAGACCAAGACTGGAGCTCAAGGAGAAGCTTGGACAGGTTGGGCAAGAAGACTGGGATGAGGAACCAGTCTGAGGAGGAATGGAGGTGACGGGAGATTAGATAGGAAGAAAGACTGAGACTGGCTGGGCAAAGAGGCTGGGACATGGAGATAGGGAGGGTTCGTAAAGAGGTGACCAACACTGAATGCAGAGCCTGTGTCAGAGACTGAATCTGAGAGCCAGTGTGGGTGGGAAGGGAAGAGACAGATCAGACAAGAAGCCACAGGCAACCTTAATTTTGGCATTTTTAAATTTTGAATGCTTAACTTTGCAATCTTAATAATGTTCTTTTAATGTTTTTGTATGTAATTTAGGAAAAAGAATAAGCATGTCTCTTACCATCTATCTGGTCATACTTGTATACTTTTAAGTCTAAATCTGTATCTGTTGAGAGGTGTGGTGACTTGGGGTATGTCTACACTATGAAATTAAGGTGATTTTTTTATAGAAGTCGATTTTTAGAAATAGATTTTATGCAGTTGATTGTTTATGTCCCTACTAAGCGCATTAAGTTGGTGGCGTGTGTCCTCACTACCATGGCTAGCAAGGACTCATGGAGCGGTGCACTGTGGGAAGCTATCCCACAGTTCTCGCAGTCTCTGCTGCCCATTGGAATTATGGGTTAAACTCCGAATGCCTGATAGGGCAAAAACATTGTCGCATATGGTTTTAGGTACATGTCATCGCTCTCCCCTTCCTCTCTCCCTCCATGAAAGCAACTTCAGACAATCATTTCATACCTTTTTTGCCTGGGTTACCATTGCACAGCAAACATGGAGCCTGCTTAGCTCACTGCTGTTGTTGCGAGCATTGTAAACACCTCATACATTATACTGCAGTATGTAAAGAACCTGGCTAAGAGACGATAGCATGAGGATGATTGTGATGAGAACATGGACACAGACTTTCCTAAAAGCATGGGCTATGGCAACTGGGACTTTGTGGCGGAAGTGGGGCTGGTTGATAAGGTTGAACGCCGATTCTGGGCCTGGCAAACAAGCAGAGACTGGTGGGACAGTATAGTGTTGCAGGTATTGGATGATTCCAAGTGGCTGCGAAACTTTCACATGCGTAAGGCCACTTTTCTGGAACTCTGTGAGTTGCTTTCCCCCGCCCTGAAGCACAGGAGTACCAAAATGAGAGCTGTCATGATTGTTGAGAAGCAAGTGGCGATAGCACTGTGGAAGCTTGCAACGCCAGACAGCTACCGGTCAGTCGGGAATCAATTTGGAGTGGGAAAATCTACTGTGGGGGCTGCTGTGATGCAAGTAGCCAATGCAATCATTAATATTCTGCTATCAAGGGTAGTGACTCTGGGAAACATGCAGGTTGTAGTGTATGGCTTTGCTGCAATGGATTTCCCTAACTGTGGTGGGGCAATAGACGGAACACATATCCCTATCATGGCATCAGACCAGCTTGCCAACCAGTACATAAACCACAAGGGGTACTTCTCAATGGTGCTGCAAGCACTGGTGGATCACAAAGGACGTTTCACCAACATCAACATGGGATGACCAGGAAAGGTGCATGATGCTCGCATCTTTAGGAACTTTGGGCTGTTTGAGCAGCTGCAAGAAGGGATTTACTTCCCAGATCAGAAAATTACTGTTGGGGATGTTGAAATTCCAATAGTTATCCTTGGAGACCCAGCATGCTCCTTGCTCCCATGGCTCATGAAGCCATACACAGGCAGCCTGGACAGTAATAAGAAGCAGTTTAACTATAGGTTGAGCAAGTGCAGAATGGTGGTAGAATGTGCCTTTGGATGTTTAAAAGCTCTCTGGCGCTGTTTGATGACTAGGTTAGACCTCAGCGCAACCAATATTCCCATTGTTATTAATGCTTGCTGTATGCTTCCTAATGTCTGTGAGAATAAGGGGGAGACATTTATGGCGGGGCGGGAGGTTGAGGCAAATCGCCTGGATGGCAGTTTTGAATAGCCAGACACCATGGCGATTAGAAGAGCGCAGGTAAGCACGCTGCGCATCAGAGAGGCTTTGAAAACCAGTTTCATGACTGGCCAGGCAATGGTGTGAGTTGTGTGTGTTTTCTTCTTGATGCTCTTTGTTGATTTTTAACTCCCTGTAAGCCAACCACCCTCTCCCCTTCAATCACAGCTGGCAAAGGAAATAAAGTTACTATTGTTTTGAAACCATGCATCCCTTCTTAATTTAAAAAAAGGGGAGATAACTGATAAGGTATCCCGGGTGGGATGGGAGAGGAGGGGAGGACAAGGCCACATTGCTTATTGTAGCTACACTGCAAATCAAAACTGTTTGAATGACAGCCTTCTGTTGCTTGGGCCATCCTCTGGAGTGGAGTGGCTGGTGCCCGGAACTTCCCCCTGCCCCCCTGCGTTCTTGGGCATCTGAGTGAGGAGGATATGGAACTTGGGGAGGAGAGCAGGCGGTTGTACAGTGAATGCAGCGGTGGTCTGTGTTCTTTTTGGCTTTCCTGCAGCTCCACCAGATGCCTGAACATGTCAGTTTGCTTCCCCATTAGCCTCAGCATTGCATCCTGCCTCTTCTCATCGCTCTCACTTAATGCTTTCCTGGACTCTGCCACTGAATGCCTCCATGCATTCAGCTGTGCCCGATCAGTGCGGGAGGACTGCATGAGCTCCGAAAACATGTCATCGCGAGTGCAGAATTTTTTTTGCCTTCTAATCTGCGATAACCTCAGGGACGGAGATGATAATGGGAGCATAGAAACATCTGCAGCTGCAGGGGGATAAAAAGGGAGAGTAAAGATTAAGATTATACATTTCTGAGAACAAAAATGAGACTCTTTCACAGTGAATCAAGCAATTCACAGCAGTGCTTTAGGTACAATGTTGCATTTTGCCTTTTATATTGAGCGCCTGCCGGTATGATGACACATCACACATGGCTGGGCAACAGAATTCAGTTTCCAGGCAGCCATGGTAAGCCAAAGGATATGCGGATTTTTTCAAATGCCTTCAAATTGCAGCGTCCTCCTTTCCCATAGCAAGCAATGCCGGTTGGGTTTATCATTAAAAAGGAGAGGCTGCAGTTTTCAGGTGGATGTGTAGCACACACTTCTCCCCTCCCCTCTGCGTGGCTATTTGGGATGATCCCTTTTAGCCAAGAGCAAACAGCCCAGCATGAATGGGGTCCTTTTACTGTTCCCTTACAAAAATTCCCCTACTTCAGCCAGGTGACCATGAATGATATCACTCTCCTGAGGCTAACACAGAAAGATATACACCGAATGTTGCTTCAATGCAACCAAAACCCAGGACCATTTGCTGCTATGCTTTGTGCTGCAGTGATTCCAGACCACTTGCTACTGGCTTGGCATGGTAAAAGGTCCTACTGTGGAGGACGAAATAAGGCAGCCCACCCCAAAAACCTTCTGCAAAGGCTTTCAGAGTACTTCCAGGAGAGCTTCATGGAGATGTCCCTGGAGGATTCCCGTTCCATCCCCAGACACATTAACAAACTTTTCCAGTAGCTGTCTGGCCACGAATGCATCCCAAGTTTTCAGGGCAAGTACAGGGCAAGTTGCTTTTAAACCCTGTACTGTAGTTACAAATGTGCACTCACCAGAGGGGCCTTCTCCACCTTCAGAATCGGGGATCCCACCTTGGGAGGGTATTGGCTCCAGGGTGATGAAAAGGTCCTGGCTGCCAGGGAGGATGGATTCACCGCTTGCCTGCTGTGCATTCTCTTCCTCATCCACAAAATCCTCCTCCATGTTGTGTGAGACTCCCCCCGTTGCTGGTGTCCATGGACAGTGGTGGGGTGGTGGTAGGATCGACCCCTAGAATGCCATGCAGCTGATTGTAGAAGCGGCATGTATGGGGCTCTGACCCAAAGTGACCGTTTGCCTCCTTTGTCTTTTGGTAGGCTTGCCTGAGCTCCTTGACTTTCACATGGCATTGCTGTGTGTCCTGTTGTAGCCTCTGTCCATCATGCCTTGTGTGATTTTTGGCATATATATCAGCATTTCTTCTTTTGATCGGAGTTCTGCCTGCACTGATTCTTCTCCTGTACAACAGTCAGATCCAGTGTCTCCCGTCTGATCCATGCTGGAGCTTGCTTGGGATTCTGGGGGGACTTCATGGTCACCTGTGCTGCTGAGCTCGCCATGCTGACCAAACAGTAAATGAAATTCAGAAGTTCCCGGGGCTTCTCCTCTGTATCTAGTTAGTGCCTCGTAATTGAAAGTGCTGTCCAGAATGGTCACATTGGAACACTCTGGGATAGCTCCCAGAGGCCAATAACGTTGATTTGCGTCTGCATTACCCCAAATTCGACCCAGCAAGGTCGATTGTAGTGCTACTCCCCTTGTTGGGGAGGAGTACAGAAATTGATTTTAAGAGCCCTTTAAGTCGATAAAATGGGGTTGCTTGTATAGACGCATTCATTATAAAATCGACCTAACGCGGCTAAATTAGACCTAAACCTGTAGTTTAGACCAGGGCTTGGGTTATGTGAAAGGAATGTAAGGTTGTGTTGTCTGATTTTATGTCACCTTTAAGATTACTTGACCCTGAGACTACCCCAGGTTCCTGCATAGTTTGGAGTGACCTGAAGGCTGCTCTTAACACACATAGAATCATAGGATTGGAAGGGACTTGAGAGGTCATCTAGTTCATTGCCGTGCACTCAAGGCAGGACTACGTATTATCTAGACCGGGGTGGGCAAACTTCTTAGCTCGAGGGCCACATCTTGGTGTGGAAATTGTATGGCAGACCATGAATGCTCACAAAATTGGAGGTTGGGATGTGGACAGAGTGAGTGCTCTGTCTGGGGGTGCAAGCTTTGGGATGGAGCCAGAAATGAGGAGTTCAGGGTGGGGGGTGGGGCTCTGGGCAGGGGCAGGGGGTTGAGGTGCAGGTGGAGGAGTGAGGGCTCTGGCTGGGGGTGCAGGCTCTGGGGTGCAGGAGGGTGGGAGCAAGAGGTTTGGGGTATGAGAGGGTGATCAGGGCTGGGGCAGAGGGTTGGGGCGCTGGAGGGTGTCAGGGGTGAAGGCTCCAGGTGGCACTTACCTCAAGCAGCTCCCGGAAGCAGCGGCAATGTCCCTCCTCCGGCTCCTACACAGAGGCATGGCTCTGCACACAACCTCATCCATAGGTACCGCTCCTGCAGCTCCCTTTGGCCACTGTTGCTGGCCAATGGGAGCTGCAGGAGCAGCGCTTGAGGCGGGGCATCGTGCAGATCCCCCAGCTGCTCCTGTGCATAGGAACCAGAGAGGGGACATGCTGCTACTTCTGGGAGCCATAGGACGCCATGGCACATGTGGAGCGGCGCAAGCCCCGGAGCCCGCTTCCCGGCAGGAGCTTGAGGGCCAGATTAAAATGTCTGCAGGGCCGGATGCAGCCACCGGGCCGTAGTTTGCCCGCCCCTGATCTAGACGTGAGAGGTGTTTATCTAACTTGCTCTTAAAAATCTCCAATGATGAAGATTCCACAACCTCCCTGGGCAGTTTGACTGACGACAACTCCTAAAGGCTATTCTTACAACAGTGGAAAGCCAAAGCATAGTGGTGCTCTGGCTCTGCCCAGTTTTCTCTGGCTGTGTCCTCTTTGTGGAGGGGAATGAGATAGAGCTATACCACTGGAGGATTTACAATATGCTGTGGGAAATCCCAAGGTGGCCAGCTCCACTGTGTTTTGGGGTGCTTTGTTCCACTGGCATGTGGTAGAGCAGGGAAAATTGGACCAAGGATCTTGCCCTCTCCTTGTCACATAGTAATGTTCATTACTCTTGGTTTTAGGACTGTGACTTTTGTTACTGTTTCTGATATCATCCATTTGTATTTCTCTCTATAAGACTTGGATTGGGAATCGAAGACGAAAATATCGTTTAATGGGGATTGAAGTCCCACCGCCAAGAGGAGGCCCTGCTGATTTCTGTGACCATCCTGAATCTGGTGCTAAATCAGCACTTACTCCAGGAGAGGAAAATGCTACTGAAGTGGGAGATGATAATGATAGGAATGATGAAGTATCAATCTGCTTATCTGAAGGAAGTTCACAAGGTATTTGAAACTGTTTTGTTAATTATATTTTGCCGTTCGTGTGCTTTTCATCCCTCTCTGGTGTGTACATTCTAAAGGGTTTGAAACAGTTGCTTTTCTTACATAGGAAATGAACAGCCTTCTGAAACTCAAACTAGTATTTTCAAAATTACAGTCATTTGGCATTGTCCTTGCCCAGGTGGCAGAGGCAAGCTTTTGAGCTATTATGTAGATTTATACAAACTATAATAAGAGCACCTATTCAGCACTCTGTGCACTCTTTAACAATTTATTTTCTGAAACATTAAAATAAGTAAACCTATCAGTTCCTCTTGATGAGTGGTTCTAAACCTATTTACCATTGTGGGCCGCATATGTAGCTCTCTGTGGTCTGGTCTACACTACGCTGTTAAACCGATTTTAACAGCGTTAAATCGATTTAATGCTGCACCCGTCCACACTACACTGCTCTTTATATCAATTTAAAGGGCTCTTTAAATCGATTTCTGTACTCCTACAAAACGAGAGGAGTAATGCTAAAATCGATATTACTATATCGGAATAGTGTTAGTGTGGACGGAAATCGACATTATTGGCCTCATTATTTTACAGTAGCTACCACAGTGCACTGCTCCAGAAATCAATGCTAAGCCTCGGACCATGGACGCACACCGCCGAATTAATGTGCCTAGTGTGGACGTGCACAATCGACTTTATAATATCTGTTTTATAAAACCAGTTTAAGCTAATTCGAAATTATCCCGTAGTGTAGACGTAGCCTGTGTGTTATGTGGGCCACATCCACACAATATATATATACTACCTGTAGATCTAAAAAAAATAAAATAAGGTTTAGTATTTGTTAATGGCAGCAGTATGACTCAAACTGATATAGTACCTGTCATTTCAACACTGGCAAATGTTTGCCAAGAGCATTTTAAATTAGCAAAATAGGTCAAAACATTAACTGTTAAAATGAATTCATTTACTGTAAGGGTGGCATGGTAGGGAGGGTGGCAATATACCATTTCTCGCTGCTGCTGGCAGCACAGCTGCGGACCCTGCCTGCAGAGATGGCGCCCCCCCCAGCCAGGGACTTCTGCCTCATGTGCCCAGCATCCTCCCATTTAGGGACTGCCCCTCAGCCCCTCCCCACATTGCACCCCCAGCCAAGGAATGCTCCCCATCACCCAACCCAGCTGGAACAGTACCCCCAGCATCCAGACCCGACCCCCCCTGCCCCACACTTGGCTTGTACATGTGCCTGCCCTGCAGAGACAGGATGCCTTGTCCAGTGCTGACCGCTCCCCCGCTCCCAGGGACCATTCCCTCCTTCATGTAGTCCCCACCCAGCCCTCTCAAGGACTGCCCTCCCAGCACTCAACCTTCCCATCCCAGGACTGTGCCCTAGTATCTAACCCCCTATCCAGGGACTGCTCCCAGCCAGCAGTCCCCAACCTAGAGTCTGCCCCCATGCACCGGCTGCACCCCCTCCCCGCGGTCCTACGCCCCTGCATCCTTCTCCCTGTGCAGGCTGGTCTCCTACCTCAGCAGTAGCTCAGCTGCCCAGTCCACCCTCCCCACCTGCCACTGTGGTCCTAGTGCTGGGGAGCCTGCTCTAGCTGGGGGTCAATGGACCTGCAATCTTGCAGAGTCTGGGGGACGCTGAGCACCCGGCCCTCCTGCCGATGCTGCTAGGTCCAATCCAGCAGGAGGGGGCTGATGCTGGGCCTAATCCTCCACTGCCCCATTTCTGCACGCCCCTTCTGCTGGCTCTGTGCCTGGGTCAGGTGCCACTCTCGCTCCACCCTAGTTATGGCCCTGACAGTGTCATGCGGGCCATAGCTGTGTGCTGATTGGGCTGCAAGCAGGTTGAGAATCACTGCTCTAGGTCAACTCAATACACAATCATGTTGTTTAACTAGAGTTACAACACGACCAAAACAATCTAGTCCAAACATACCTACAATAGTATTAAAGCCTCTTTAAGCAGAATTAGGCAGCAAAGTCAGTAGCACTGGGCTGTTTAGGGGACACCTAAAGTAAGTGTGTATGTTTGAGTGAATTTGTTTTCCCACCCCTGCAATTTCATGAGTTTGAGTGTTAAATGGGAATTAGACGATCAACTCATTTGCTCTGTCTCACCGAACAGAATGACCAAAGCCCGTCTTCTATGTCCCTTTTTTTAAATTAAAACTCTGAGCCCTTAAGGAGATGAACTGCCCCCTTTGCACGTTTCACTGGCTTCAAAAGTTGAGGAAACTAATTGCTCCCAGCGCTTCTGATTAGAAGTGATCAATAAACCCTGGGCTCACTAAACTAATAGGAAGTCTGTTTTAGTGCACACTGTTGCAGCTTTGTATGCCACATTTGATCTTGTCAATTTGTTTGAATGGTATAGAGGAAAGAGACACTGAGAACTGTTGGGAACAAACTTGTGATGTCTTTGTCAAATTCGGCTATAAATAGAATAAGATGATACAGAACTGGGTAGAACTGATTGAAATCCAAGGAAGATGCCAAAGTATGAGAATCCTTGACTTGCCTGAGGGAGAAGGAACTGGTCCAGTAGGAGGTTTATTTAAAAGAAAAACAAGTGAATGTTATGCCATTTAAAGTGAAGGATGACTCAATATTCATTGAGCTAGGCCTTTTGAAGCTGAACACAAAGCTATAAAGATCCGGGCAAGGAGAATATGATTATAATAAAGCTTATGGAGCTATAGACAAACACAGGATTTCCTTAGTAACAAAAATGAAGGAGATTTTTATATTCAACATAAAGATTATTTTCCTACCAGCGCAACCCAGAAAGTAGTTCAAAATAGGTTAGGAGGCAGTAAAGAGAACCTTTATGGAAAATTAAAATGGATTTATTAAGAATAAGTAAACTATTTTATTAGACCCTCCCCAAGTCCGTGGAAAAGCTGTTGGACTAAATTGCAACTAAAACCTTAGCTATAGCAGTGGACTTTGACTCTGATAATCCTTAAAACTGCCAAAATGATGGTTTCACTTTTATTGTTGGGTTGCAGACGTTATTTCTTCTGTTGGCACTAACTGTCACTTATCTTTGAGTCTCCAGTCTGCTAAACCCATAATAAAGACTTTATGAGAGGAGAGAGAGGGACTAATTATGTCAGTGAGGGCTTGAAAAAAGAACTGGCACTCCTGGAGAATATAAGTAGTCCAGAATTACATGCAGCAGCTGTTTTGTCAGAGCTGTATAATCACCCTTTTAACTTCTTTGGAAAATACAACTATAGGTTCCAAAAGGACATTCAGAGAGTTGAACTACTCCTGGGGGAATTCTGCACCAAAAATGTAAAAATTCCGCACAAATATTTTAATATTCTCCATATTTTATTTGTCAAAATAACACAATATAATCGCACCAGTTTCAGTTATTTTTGGTCATTTATTTCAAAATACTTGTCGGCAAGTATGTCTATAACAATAGAGACAACGAAAAAGATTCAGGAAATATGTTTTGACAAACAGATTTCTTACTAGGCAATAATTCATTTAAACTCCAATACAGAACTGCATTTCCTGCACTGTTTAGAAGCAGTGGAAAAGCTTGGGGGAGTCAGGGGTAACAGAGAAGCTGAGGGAGAGGGAAGTGTGATTGCTGGGAAGGAGCCTGGGTGTGAACTTGGGGTTTGGTTATGGGTGAGAAAAGTATGGAATGAATTTTATTTGGGGGGGCAGGGAGGGTTTGTTAGGGAGCATCCCCCATAAAGATCCCAGCTGACCCCTAACCTTTCTGATTCAGTCAGGCACATCTGCTCCATCTCAGTGTCCCTGCACTCCCATGTGTCTTTGAACCCCCTGCCCAAATGTGTCCCTCCACTCCCATTCAGACACCCACTTCCCCCGATCCCCATGTGGCCCAGCACCTCCCTCATCCCTGTGACCCTGTGCAGTGAAGAAGGCACTACAGGCTCTTTCTCTTCCTTAGCTAGCCAGGAGTGGTGGCTCTGTTCCAGCACCAGAGTGCCCTCTGATGGGGAAAAATGGCCAAGCTGCAGCAACTTTCCAGCCGAAGTTATTTTCTGCTGAGGCTGCTCTGGTCTAGCACCATAGCGCACTCTAGTGCGCACAAGGCAGAACTTCAATAACTTTCTAGAGAAACTATTTTCTGCCAAAAAAAATTAATATATATGCGTGGCATATGAATTATGCGCACGTGTGATGGTTCAAAATTTCCCCAGAAAGAAAAGAACTAACTAGGTAAGTGAAATAAGTGTAATGAGGCTGTTGAGGGCTGCTGCTCTTTAAAAGTAGCTGATGAACAAAAATCAAAACTGTAACTTGATGGGTATATACTTTATCAAAATCAGAAAATGGAGAATGTTAGAATTCAGTAGTAACATTAACTGGCCCTTTTGTCCATACTACGTTAGTTACATCCACATTAGGTTTAAATTTGTGCAGCTCTGAGGTCAGTGAGCTGTCCCAATTTGCACTAATTGAAGAACTGGTTCTTCATGCTGGAAATTTGGATTCACTGGTCAAACTAAGCAAATGATGACTGTTGAGATTACAGGGCAAGCTACGCTTTAGAGCTTTTTTCAGTCCCCCTCATGTGCACCCCTCTGGTAACAGCTTTTGCTTCCTTCACCCTTCTCTGGGTGGAACCACTTGGTCCTACCATGCTTAGACTAGAGCTTTGGACTGCAGTCCAACTGTTTACCACCAGTGGTAAATTGACAGTTCAGCTGCTTTCAGCACCTGCAAGGACTTTCTCCAGAAGCCTGTAACAAGCAGGGATTGAAATGACACAAAACAGTTTCATCAAAACAAAATATTAATGCTACATTGCAGTCAGAGAAGTGAGTTAAAATAACAAACGTCTATGAGCCAATTAAATATCCAACTGGTAAAACTGAGATGCATATCCTATTCATATAAAATAATACAGATGCCGCCCTTGTTTTCCACAATGACTTGGGCAGTGCAATAGGATTTTGTAGCTCTTGTGAATGTGATTCAGGGCCCCAAAGGAGCTATGCGGCTTCCTGAACTGAAGTGGCTGCTTTGCACAGATTCATAGTTACTGTGAATGTATGTTTCTGCATTTAGAGCAGTATGAGTTAACTGGGAATATAGGGATTGCCATACAGGTACAAACCAGTGAGCCATCCAGTCAGCTGTTCTGTTTAAAAATAGTCAAGCCAGATGCCACCAAGAAAGGCAAGAAATCCTGCTAATACACCTTGGTGTACAGTATAAAAACAGTTGGCAGGATTTCTTTCTGATATTGTGGAATTGCTGGAAATTGGCTTGTGCCCTGAAGTGTGATTGATTGACAACCTTTCTAATTTTGTTCTAAATATTACTGTTGTAGATGTTTGTTCTTCTTTTATGTTAAGATCTAATCCTTTCCTGAAATATACTAAGCTATTTGCTTAATTAATAACCTGTGCAACTATCAAAGGCTAACTTATATGACCTATGGTTTTAACATACTCTGTTTGATGAAAGTGGCTTGCTATAATTACAAAGCTAGAAATTGTTCCTTCTCTTATAGATGACATTTCCTGTACTTGAATCTGTAGCTTTGCTTATGTAGTTTAATGAGTTAGACTCTTTCCCCTTTTCTATAACATTATTTCCCAGCATTAAAACACATGTAGGCATACAGTCATTGCATTACAGCATGAAACCTCAGATCAATATCTGTCGCAGTGATTTCTCAGTCTGGAATCTGTGGATTGCTGCATTGTTGAAAACTACCAGGTAGTTGGAAGAGATTCATTAATCACATTGCTGAAGTAACTGTCAGTCTTCACTGAGTGGACCTTCCTGTTAGTGCTCGCCTTGGCCAGGATTCTCTTTGAATTTCCAGAGATACTGGGACCAAGCACTGGTCTACACTAAGAAATTAGGTTGGTATAACTACTTTGCTCAGGGATGTGAAAAATCCACACCCATGAGCGATGCAGTTAAACCAGCCTGACTCCGGGTGTAGGCAGCGCAAGGTTGATAGGAGAATCGCCTATCGACCTCTTGGGGTGGTGGATTACCTACACCAACAGGAGAACCCCTCCCGTCTGCATAGGTAACATTTTCACTGAAGTGCTGCTGCAATGTTCTAAGTGTAGACAAGCCACAACTAAACAAAACAAAGAAGCACCATTTAATGTCTTTTTCAAGTGATTCTTTAATGTAAATTCAACTAGGATTAGATTTGTAGATGTTAAAATTGGAAAGACATCAAAAGTGTAGGAGGACAAAATCAAACTGCAGAATGTTTTAGGGTATGTCTACACTTAAACTGCTACAGTGGCACATGGGTTCTGCTATTGGCATAGGTAATCCAAGATATAGTAGCTAGGCTGATGGAAGAATTCTGTTGACCTAGCACTGTCTACACTGGGGGTTAGATCAGCATAGCTATGTCTCTCCAGGGTGTGGATTTTTCACACTCCTGAGAGATGTAACTCTGCCCATATAAATTCCCAGTGTTAGATTAGAACAATGGGGACTTTTGGCAACAAACAAAAAAAAAGAAAAAGAAAAAAAGTGGGGGGATTCTGTACTCCTTATGTGAGGGAAACCCTGTGGAGAGGAAATAAATAGCATAGGTCAAAAATGAGATTAAGTAAATAAATGAGAGTATTGTCACTGATTTCAGTATGGCCAAATCCTGATCCCACTGTATTGTTGTTTTTCAGTTTTCAGGATTAATTTTAGGGCAGGTCTACACTACAAACTTGCAGTGGCACAGCTGCACTGCTGTAGTGCTCCTAGTGAAGACATTCTAAGGTAACAGGAGAGAGGCCTCCCATCAGCTTAATAACACTACCTCCGTGAGAGGCAGTAGCTATGTTGGTGGGAGAAGCTCTTCCACTGACATAATGATTTCTACACCACTGCTTAAGTCGGTATAACTACATTGCTCAGGGGTGTGGATTATTCATACCCCTGAGCAATGTAGTTATAACAAAATAATTTTGTAGTGTAGACCAGGGATTAGTGGTTAGAATGCACTAATATGGGAGTGTATGCATGCATGTGAGTTAGATACACAGACAGACAAACCCACACATGTATGTACCCTAATCTTTTAGGCTGGGATTTTCAAAGCCTTAGGGAGTTCGACACCCAACCCGTGTCGAAATTCAGTGGGTGTTGGGTGCCAGACTTCTTAAGCTCCTTTGAAAAACCAAGCCTGAAGCTATAAGCAGTGAGAACTTGGTGTATAATGTAGGAGAGTAACTGACAAAAATGTCTGTCTGTCTTAGGCAGTGATTGGTATAAATGTGATTTGAATTGTTTGTGTCAAATATTAATTATATGCAATCTTTTTAATTACAAAAACTTTGGCTTAAATCGTTGAAGACATCACCACATAAATATATCTTAAAGGAATTCCATAGAAAGGGCATTAGGGTACTAAAGCTAGAACTCCAAGGAAGATATAATAGCTCATTTATTTCTGCAGAAGAAACCGGTGAAGTTATTCAAAATGAAGAAATTGGTCACAAAGAAGAGGACCAAAATACATTATCTGCAGATAATGTGGTATGTACACTTTCCATATCCTACCAATTAGACCTTCTTAATTATTACTGTATAAACTGTCTTCCAAAGGCAATATTTCTAAGTTAGTGAAGATTTCAGTTTCATGTCCTGTTAAAAAGAACCCTGTTTTATAACTTGAATACTAAAAATAAGCAGGTATTGATAGAATTGTGCATATTCAATCAAAAAATTAAAAATATTTTCCATATAATTTAATGAGTAAAAATCTTGTGTTTTAGGAGTCTACTTAGTGTAACTACATTACTACATTCTAGTCTTTCTCATCTCCGAAGTCCTGAGTAATTCTTCGACTCTACTCAGCTCGGGAACATTGTTGCTTCAGTAGAGTTATGTGGAAGTGCTGAAACAGTATTTTGTCCTGCTTAA
Source organism: Chelonoidis abingdonii (assembly GCF_003597395.2). Taxonomy (NCBI): domain Eukaryota; kingdom Metazoa; phylum Chordata; order Testudines; family Testudinidae; genus Chelonoidis; species Chelonoidis abingdonii. The sequence continues at coordinate 77,358,775 of NC_133776.1, forward strand.
TTCTGGTGTACTAGCTAGGCCTGAAAGAATTAAATTCAGGTTGAATGGTTAGGCCCTGATCCAGCAAGGAACTTCTGTGTGGTTGCAGAGGTGCCATACGGAGGTTCTCCCACTACTGATGCCTTATTTGATTACAGCAAGCCTGAGATGTTCTGTGAACCTCAGAGACCAGATCCCCCAGAGTCCTCAGTACATGCCTCACTATGATATGTTTAATAATTTTGTATCTTGGAAGGCCCAGTGTACTGCATGACAATATAGGGACAAATTCACCATTGAGTAATTAGGTACAACTCCATTGACTACACTGAGGTAGCCTTACTTCTGCTGTTGATTAATTTGGTTCATATACTCTTATCAATTTATTTTTAATTCTGTCAAATATTAAGACTTTTGTCTGGGTGTTTTTACCTAATTTTGTGAAAAATTGGGGGGGTTACACTTTTCAAATATAGATCTAATTAAGAATGTAAAAGGCCAATGTTAATCCTGTGTTTAAACATACATTCTTTCAATTACAATACAGTATTACTACCATATTTCATGTTGAAAAATGTTTATTTTGACAGTATTTAGCACTTATGTGGTATTTTCCAATGTGTTATATTTTTGAGAAAAAACTCCAGTGAGGTGAGAAGAATGATATTGAAAGTGTGTTATGACAGAACAAAGCATGTCATGTTTATAGGTTTTTACAGTGCCCATGAGGTAGTTTTTATTTTTATTCATATTTAAATTAGATTTCCAGCAGATGGAATGAATATAAATCAGTTTGTGATAGGAGGCTGGCATTCTTGCCAATAAATCAAAGAGATAAACTGCAAACAGCTGAAATTACTGAATCTGTCTATTTCTCAGTTGTTGAAGGTGGTGGGATCAGTGAGGAAGATAATGATATTAGGGGCAGGCTTTTATTCTACTATTTCAATCGGTATTTAATCTCTGTGAGCTAAGGTATAATAAATTTGACCAATTTTATTGCTGTTTAATAGAACAGTGTTTAAATTAAATAATTTTCAAATGATCAGGATATAAAAATAAACACAGATAAAAAGGGCAGTTGATTATAGAATTTAGGAAAAATGTGTTAATTTTTATGGTAAAATTTAAATACCTTAGAATCAGTGATGTGTGAGCTCTCCATAGTTAAGTCACAATTGAGTTTCTGTCATAAACTGGATTTTAGCTTTCCTGCTTCTTCCCACATCGGAATTCCACAAACCAATGAATATTGGTTCAGGATTGATGGTTGGAGCTCAGATAGTTATCAGGATCTGTTGGGGGGTGGGGGGCGGATTAAGTCAGCCAGGCCCCTGATGAACCAGTAGAGGCTCCTCAGAAGGCTGAAGATCCTGTGTAGGCTCATTGGACAACAAATTTAGCTTGTTAGAACCTGAACCTGTCTCTGAGACTTGTTGTGGGAGGAGTTGGTTGGCCCTGAAGAACATGCCAGTAACTGCAGTAGATGTTAGGGGGCCCAGCAAACCCCCAAATGTTTATGGGAGGTGGAGCACTGGAAGGGACTGCTATGATCAGGACTGGAGTTCTTCTAATGCAAACTTCTGTAGGAAATAAAGGGGGAATCCTCCTATTTGCTATCCCCTCAAAATCTCCTTACTGTCCTCATTTTCCCTTTATACCTTCACTGGAAACATCATATGGTGTCCAGGAAGGAATCCCTTCACTTACACACCTCCCTCTGCCCACAGGTTGGATTCTACCCATAAATCACTTTTATATGTACTCTCAACCTGTCTTTACCCTAACAGAGTTTTATTGTCTTAGAATGTTTACAAAAGGAGAATGTTCTTCCTCTTGGATGATGGCTCTTCTCTTAGTCTCCATATGTCTAGACTCAGAGTTTCAACAGGTGGAGACAAATGTATTTTTCTTTCACAATATATAATTGAACTCCCTAATTTCCTACCACTAATTTCTCTGTTTCTAATGGTGCTGGAAGAGGGAGAAGAGGCATAGGAAATTTGAGGCCCCTCCCTGTCAGATCATTTTTACTCAAAAAAGACTGGGTCAATTCCTGGAGCTATCACAATATTGTTGCCAAAGTCCTAAAACAGACTAGACAAGGAACTATTTTTAAAAGAAGAGATATATTTTACTTTAGAAGGGCAAGAATTAAACCAGGCAAGACTTGCCAGTAGGAAATTCCTTGGTTTGCAGTCATTCATCATAGTGTCTGTCTTGCCTTCTGATTCTAGAGGAATAAACATTCCACGTGGCTGGTATGACATCTCTCACAAAGAGTCTGTAGAAGAAATAAATTTTTCCCCAAGGCCACCTGTGCAGGCTGCAAGGAGAATGCAGTATGCAATTTAATCAACAAAAATATGGCAGCAGCTAGTTCTTCCACAGTAAACAAAGTGAGTCACCATGGCAGCAGTGTCCTAACTTTGAGTGTACACTGCCTCAGGTAGCTTCCTCCCTGGAGCTTTGCATGTGAACAGAGTGTATGATCGCCATCTAATGGGTACCAGAAATTCAAAATAATTTGTAAGTAGGGAAAAAAAATGTACTTAGGACTCTTCCTTCCATTATAATTTGAGAGGTGCAATTATTGTTTCTTAGGTCTAACAGTAGAGTAACATAGAGACTTCTATAAGTAAGCTAGAAATTCAAGAATTTAGTTTTCTGAATGAAATACTTTCACTTCTATTTCAGAAAATCGAAATTATAGATGATGAAGAAAGTGATATGATTAGTAATTCTGAAGTGGATCAGATGAGCTCTCTTTTGGATTATAAGGTAAGTGGTTGAGATCTTATAATGCTGAGAGAGATGTTCCCTTTACACAGAAGGCTCAAACAGGGTTTTTTGCAGGGAGGAGTGTGGAAGGCTGGAATTCACCCCAACAACAAGAAGGCCTCTGTTCCAGCATTCAGGCTGGGATAGTAGCTCGATCATCTATTTGTTGGTTCTTAGCCACTGAATCCTTGTTTCTGCAAAATGAAAGGAATACAGAAACAAACAGCAGCATCAGTCCTTCATAGCTGCTAAATTACTGTGATTCTAGCAGCTTCCAACTTCCAGTAGTGTCTCATACCACGGCAATTTATTTAGCATTTAAAACATACCATCTTTTTCATTTATCTTTTTAAGCAAAATCTGCGTTTTTCTCAAATACAGACTTTCTTTGTGCCAGGAGTCTGTTCTTTTGCACTTTATTTTAAATATATAGCCTAATACTGCCAGAACTGGGAGGCAACATAACAGCTAGAGTCCTCTACTAAAGCAGGGAGGCCTGAGAAAGCAATGGCTTTAATAATGTAGACCACAGTATAACAACATTGCTGCTCATTCTGGTTATAAAATGACTGTATAGAGTTAGTAACATGAAAAAAATGCTGGATACCCTGACATTCAGGATCTTCTGCCAAAATTGTAAAGGTTGTATGTTTGTTATTGCTCACCTAAGAGTTGTGATGGCTTCATTTTATGCTTTTGTGTTTTCTGTGTGAAACTGACAAATTTGTAACTTCCTTGTTTGTAAAATATACAGATTTTATTAGAATAGAACCCATTTCTAAAACAATAAATTATTTTAAAAAGTAAAATAGACTATACCCGTTGGGGCACAAAAATGAATCCTCTGGGCAGTGTGTTCTGGGTAAGGGCAATGCAGGATGAATATGGATGGCGAATGACCTTTTCTTAATGTCACTTGTCACTGAACTGAATGGCTTGTTGTGACAGCATGCCCTACAGAATCTTGTTTGTTTTTATTACGTTTTGACATAAACTATTAGTCTTCATGGTCACATGTTCTCTGCATAAATATGCATGCTAGCTTTTACTGGACCAAAGCCCTGAGTAAATAGCTGACTTACAAGCTTTCATCAGTAACAAATCCCAGTAAGAGACTATTTTCTTTAAGCTACTATATTAAATGTATTGTTAGGACCAACTCTTTGGCAAGCCCCTAAAAGTCAGCTCAGAATGTTTGTCAGTTGCCTAAGAGCTTGCATTATGGACAAATGCATGTTTAACTGTCCATTTTGTTCATGGAAAATGTGTTTTGTATACAAAAATAGCTACATCAACCAAGTTTGGATCTGCTGAAAATTCATCCCTGATTGTTAAGTATAGACGAGAAATTGATTATCACTTAAACTTAACTGAAATACAGGTTTTATTAATGTAAAATGATAGCCAGTCTGTAACAAACCTGTACGCAAAACTTTCATGTCCAGAACATACTATTAAGTCTGACAGGTTTTTAAAATAATACAATAAAATAAATGAATGCCTATTCTGCAGAACTTCTTTGCACATACTTTTGGCAAAGTTTTCAGATGCCTTTTAACTAGACTTCTGATTTTACACATGCAATCATTTGTTACCATGAAAACCTGACAGTTTCTGTAGGAATTGGTTTATATGCATCATTGCAGGCCCAAATGATCACGTGAACAGATGTGTGGACCTAATTTTAAATGATTTTGAAATTTGGCTTTTTATATTGAATAATAAAGGGAAAAATGAAATCGTGCTAACACAATTTCCTTAATTTCTTGCTATTAGAATAGTTGTACTTTATAATTTGTTCATTGTAAGTTATGCACAATGTACAAAATAGCTACAAAGTCTGGTATCTGCAGCAAACTACAGTTCCACATCTCAAATTGCGAACATACATTTATACATTTACAGAAGATGATTTTTCAAATTAATTTACAGTTTGAACCAAACAACAAGGATATGCCTTCAAAAATTATTAGATCAAAAAGAGCCACTTTGAGTTCTGATTTGAATTTTTATCAATCCAATAAGAGAAACACAGTCATGCCTGGTTGTTGAAATATATAGTGTATGCAGTTTACCTACACTCCTTTAATTTAGGAAGGCTTACATTTTTTTCAAAGAAAAGAACATGTAATGTTAACTGAAATAATAATGTTTTGCTGTGTTTATTTCAATAGCATGTTAAGTCCAATGTTTGTTGAAAGAATTACTTTGTAACATCACTATTATGGCACTAGCATTCAAGCTTCCTAGTGCTAATTATTAATTCTTTATTTCTAGGTGCTCTATATTGTGAAGTTTTATACATATTTCTCCCAGGAGCTTAATGAACAGCATAACCATGAAAGCACGTTGTGTGTATGTGTGGAGTATTATTTGCATTCAGAAATTCTTAGCTAGGCAATGAATAAATGTAGGAAGAGAAAAACATGGTTGCAAAATCATTTAATGTTCTCAGTTCAGTTTCTAGCAGATACGAATCTATATGCCAAAAACTGCTACCAAAGCTGACAATCTCTTGGGAGTCACAGCAAAAAGAAAATGCTAAATTGGCATGGAGACCAAATTACCCTCTCATCCCTAAAACTGAGTCTTCCAGAACAGAATTGAGGCACGTGTGGTAAGGAAGGCTGAAGACTATGTTTGGGAGAAATCTTGCACTGGCTGTGATGTAGTTTGTGCGTATTGCTATCTGTTATCCTGTGGAAAACTGGTGTTCAGTGCCATCATTTGGACACCTTTTGTAGATACACCATTTTCTTAATCTTGAAAAATGTAAACAGAACACGGGTAGTTATCTACATGTAATCTTCACATAACCTGATCTTTGCAAAGGGAAATACCTAGGGAAAATTATATTTTTATGTTCAAGAAATTAATTTAGAATATATACAGTCCAGTAAGTGTAGTAAGGTGTATGTGGGAATTAGCTGAAGTACTTACTGAACCAGAAGTTAAATCTGAACTTTTGATTTAAGAGATTTGCCATCTAGATATTAAACTTGTGCTTTGTAAATCCAATAATACATGTTGTTCATTCTTTATAGAATGGCTGAGAAATGCCTGGCTGAAGCCCTCTTGTTTATCTACCGTGTTGGCACTGTCAATGCTTCCCCATACTCCTTTACCAGTATGCCACAAATCTGACATGAAGGGATCATCTTGAGAGAAAGAGACTAGTACATTGCTGTTTTGTTGAGCCCATTAATGAGGATGTCAGTTGTGGTGGTTTTTCTTTTCTATTTGGGTATTTATAGTGTGCCTGTCACTGTGGTTTCTGAGGTGATGTGAATAGTGGAAACTGGGAATGAGAAACAACCAGCTCATTTCACATAGGTTATTTTAAGCAATCAGATGCTGAAAATTTCCAGCCACTACTTTCCTAGATTGGATTTCAGTTATCCAAGAAATAGCTATTGGAGGTATGGAAGGGGGAGTTAAATGTGCAAAGATTCATTCCTGTATTGGCACTGGTGGCAACAGATGGGCTGTGGAGTGGTTTGGCAATTATGAGCAGGTCCCCTCCAATGATTGGTTAGGTTATTGGTTAGGGATGAGTACTCTTTTTTTGGCTTTTGAATTAGGTAGGCTGGTGTCTCCTAACTAGTGCAGAAGCAGATAAAGAAGAGGTTTTTCTTGGGTAGGAGTCAGGGTTGGTAGGGGAAAACAGTTTATAGACACCCCTCTAATACTGTCTCAGCAAACAGTGAGAGACAAGGTGGATGAAGTAATATCTGTGACTGGACTAATAAAAGGTATTACCTCACCCACGTACCCTGTGATCACATCTACAATACTATCCCCAAACTATAGGCAGGCAAACAATGGTGGAAGAGAGGCAGGCTTCAAGACCTCCACTCTGTGTAGCACCAGTTTGATCCCAGCTCTTCTCCCAGCACCAGCTTGATCCCAGCTCTTTTCCTTTGTACTCTACTGGAGCAGCTGGTGGATTGGTGCCAGGAGCAGCAATAGTGGATCCAACTTGTGGCTCAGTAGCTGCCTGAATGAGCTGTGTCTGGCTCAGACACAACCTCAGAAAGTTAAGAAGCAGACAAGCTTTAGTATTTTGGATGGGCCTTGAAAAAATTTCCTTACCATTCTCCAAACAAAACAGATTACCTTGAATGCATCACTATTTACAGGGCTGACCTTAGGATTTTGAGGAAGGTTATTGAGGTGATCCTTTGGTGTACAAACTTAGCTGACTGCACATAACGTGTGTTTCTGGGTGCCATGGAATTAGGGAATTTTAGGGATTTTTCCCTCACCTCTTTCCATTTCAAGCTTCCTGTGGCAATAGTGGAGCCTCAGTGCTGTCTGTTTACATTTTCAAGACTATCTTTGCTAGGGAGAAAGGTAAAAACTTCCTTTAAGGTGATAGGTGACATTCTCCTCTCTGGGACCAAAAGACAGTGCTTATTAAAAGTGCTCTAGAGATGTACAATAATTCCCCTGAATGCTTTGTCTGTAGTGTGATTGCTATTATGCATGGAGTTAATATGCAAAATGACTCAGCTTCCTGGAGGTCTTCGTGCCTTGAACATCATTGATTGCACATGCCAAATAAATAAATGAAGTTCATATAGGATCAAAAGAAATGGTTTGGCCTGTGCATTTACTGGGCATTATAGGCCTAGTATGACATGATTCACAGCCAGTTAGAATGCTCCGATTGTGTTAATTTCTAAAGCCTCATAAAACATGCCTTGTTCTGTCTTAATGCCTAATTATCAAACCAAAGTAATAAGGTCAGACAATGCTAACCCTGAGGAATTTTTCCATGATGATACTTTCACAGGGAATCTTTATTCTCTAGAATTATTTGGTTTTACCCTATTTTACTTTTATCTTAACAATAAGAAACTCGGTTATTCCTTTTTATTTAAATATAGGTACATTTGATGTCATAATTTTATTCAATACTAATTATTATTTGCAGAATTATATCTGTTTTTTCCCCTCAGAATGAAGAAGTTAGGTTCATTGAAAATGAATTGGAGAATCACAAACAGAAATATTTTGAACTACAGACATTCACTAGGAGCTTGATACTTGCTATCAAATCAGATGATAAAGAACAGCAGCAGGTAAGTCTAAGAAGTAGGCAGCAACTATGTCAGACTTTTTTTTTTCTTTGTCTTTTTTGTCATTTTCGTATTTATTTATATTATGGTAGCGCTTACAGGCCCCAGCTCAGATTGGGGCCCTGTGGTGATAGACACTGTATGAACACACAGGGTATGTCTACATTGCAATTAAACACTCATGGGACTCTGTGAGGGAGTGGGTCCCGCAGCCCGGGCTCCAACCTGAGCCCAAATATCTACACTGCAATTTTACTGCCTTGATCTGAGCCAGCCTTGGGTGTTTAATTGCAGTGTGGACATCCCCACAGTAAGACTGTTCCTACCTCTGAGATCTTACAGTCTAAACAGACAATACAGGCAAAGGATAAGAGAGTGAAAATATTATCTTCATTTTCCAGCGAGGGAACTGAGGCCCAGACCAATAAGTGACTTGCCCAAGGTTACAGAAGAAGTCTGTGGCAGAGCCAGGAATAAAAACCAGTTCTCCTCAATTCCTGCCAGTGCCTTTAACTACTCTCTTTAGTCTTTGTTTGCTCTGAGGAATCATTATTTTTGTACCGCATCAGGTAGCTTTCAGAAGGCCAGATCTTCAGCTGATGTAAGCTAGTGTGGTCTCCAAGGATGTCAGTGCAGACATATACCCACTGAGGATCTGGTATTCTGTGGTAATGCATAATGTTATACCAATAAGATAGTGGGGTTTCTTCTAGTCATTCATAAAAACATTACCATTTTCCTCCTTGGTTTGTTAGGTGGAACTATGGCGCCAATCTAGCAAAACGTTTTAATACATTACTTCACTTTAAGCACATGCTGTGGTACTTTGTTGGATCAGGACTTATGTGCACAGGTTGAATACTGATTGAAGAGTGTGTGTATGCTTGTTCAGCTTTCCAGTCACAAACTGTAAGTCGTGGGGATCGTTCACGTACAGTAAATGAATACTGCTGTACAAAAAAATCAAATCTCCAGTATCTCTTCTTGTTACATAGTTTTTTATGTTAAAAAATAGTGCAACATTTTGAAGCTAAATTTATATATTCTAATCACCTCTTCTTTTAAAGTAATAATGCTCCTTGTTTATTACAGTATTTAATTTAAGGAATGAACACAGCTGACAATGTACAATAAAGCTTAATTTGGAGTCCTGAAGATGTGTCAAACTATGAAACTGAAACATCAGTTACAGCAAACTACTACTGACATTGTACATACGGCCCAGTCCCATATCGCCTACTCACATGATGTAGGATCAGATCCGTAGAGATGGTCTTATATATTCCATTTTTTTATATATTAATTATAATGTAGTAATTAATTGTACTACTTGAAAAATTTAAATTTTGGGTTAATTTTGCATTAAAATAATCATATTTTTCAAATGAATTTTATACTAGAAATAACATTGGACATCAATCTGCTTTTGAAGTTAGTGCAATTCAGTACAGTTTCTTTCAGAAGGATGCAAAAATCTGGATGTATATTAAAAGAATAATGTATACGTTTTAAATCTGTTACCCTTATATTTACATTTAGGTCAAACTTACAGTCAGAAAAAGGAATCAACCCACTTGTCCTCTGGAAATTAAAGATATGGAGTAAAATTTTCATAAGATCTGAAGTGATTTAGGCGCTGAAGTCCAATTGAATGTCAAGTGTCAGCCTCTTTTGAGATTGGGACTTCAACTTCTAGGTTATTGTGGATGCAGATTTAAATTAACTAATCTATGTAATATTTGAGTTTTAAGATTACATGGTTTTCATATTACTTTATATTTCTAGTAGAATTTTCATAAAATCTGAAGTGATTTAGGAGTTTAAGTTCCATTCTCAAAAGAGGCTGACACTTGAAATTCAATTGGTCTTAAGCACCTAAATCATTTCAGATATAAAGTGATATGAAAACCATGTAATTTTAAAATTCAAATATTACTTACATTAGTTAATTTAAATCTGTATCCACAGTAACCTAGAAATTGATTAGGAGTAAGTGATCTTAAAAGTGATCTTATAAACAGAATATGCTTTGCAAAAAATGATTATTAAAGTAAAATTTAAATCCTAAAGTATTATCTCTTTATTTTCATTTCCCACTTGATTTCCCATTTGTGAAATGTACCAGATTGGCAGTTTTGATAACTGATACGGGTTTACTCACAAAACAGGGATAGCACTGGCAGCAGCAGGGCAAGCTTCCTTTATATTGCTCTGCAAATGTGTGTCTACCTTATTCAGGAGGAACCATCTCTACATGCTGATTTAATGTTGGCTTTTCTACAGAGACTGCCAACAAGGATGCAAGTATCAATTATCAAGAGGATACCCATTCACTAGGGACTAGAATGAGGCCACCAATTTGTTACATGTAAAAACAGCAAGCAGTTGTCAATTGGTGATGACAGGTAATCATTACCATTCAAGGATGGATTTGAGCCAGTAATCTATGAAGGCTTCATAACCTATAACTTATTACCTATATCTGGAGCTATCAAGGCCCCAAGAAAGTACCTCTCTGGAAATCTTTAGACTGTAAGCCCTCCAAGGCAGGGATTGTCTCTTGTATAGACCCCAGCACAAAGGGGCCCCAGTCCCAACCGGTGCTATGTTAATATAAATATTGACAATAAAAATAAGTACTCCAAATTTAAACAGTTAAGTTCAGACATTTATCTTACATAAGCCAACTGTCAGTATTTCTTAAAAAATTATAGTTTCTGCTTCTGACACACCTATAAATCAATAGTGCAGAGCCAAGCTATTCATTTGTTACAGCATATAAACCATAGAACAGATCTAATTCCATGAAAACATTCTGGGAATCCTTCAATATATGTAGTTTCTTTTTCTTTGTGGGCAAAGGGTATGGTTTGTAGTATTTCTTGTAACTGAAACAATTAGCAAGCCTGCATATATATTGTAAAATATAATCATCCTAAAAATATCTTCATTCAGGAAAAAAATGTAGTGGCTAAACTTCTTTGGTTTGTCCTTGAATGTATTCACTCTAAGGTACAAAGAAAATCTAAAATAAATATATATCATACCAACTAGAAAAGTGTAGCTGTTAATGGAGGAACTACAATAGAAAAGATATCACTGTGATGAACAGACATTGCAGGAGTAGAAAGGAGTCGCTTGCCACTATATTAAGGCATTTTTCTCGTGTCCCAAGAAGAAAAGATTAAATTATTAATTTCCCTCTTCAACTACTGATGGTGGGAGGTTCACCTTTGGATATTTTCCTGTGTATGCATCTCAGGATACGGTAGTTTCTATTTTGAAATATGGTAATTTGCCATCACTTATTATGTTTGCATTTTATAGCTGAGATATCACTGTTTTCCCTCTGTGTTTGCAAGCAGTAAACTTGTTATCTGGCAATAGTACAGTGGTTACATCATTTTTGGACTGTTTCTCCTTTAGTAATGGGAATTTCACCACTATCGATGAAAAAATCATAAAAAGTGATCCTTTACTATACAAAGTACTTAATGAGTTAACATGAAATTTGAAAAATGTGTCCAAATACTAATTTTAAAAAAAGGTTTTTGTTTTTTTAAACATAGGCACTGCTGTCAGATTTACCTCCTGAATTAGAAGAGATGGATTTCAATCACACATCTCCAGAGCCTGATGATACCTCATTCAGCTTGTCGTCTTTATCAGAGAAAAATGCCTCGGACAGTTTGTGATCTTTAGAGAAAAATAATATATATATATATATACACACACACACAATGCTTAGACTGCCTAACAGATGTGCATTTCAAGATAACTGCATTTTGTTACCTGATATCATTCAGTCAACAAAAACCTGGGTAAATTAGGCAGACCTTGCTGAAGGGTGAATGTGATGTGATATGACTGCAACCTGCGGTGACAAGGAATATGGAACTTTGGTTTTGGCAAGTGAGAAAGCTACATGGGAAAAAGTTTTAGTTTTTAGCATCACAGCCTTGATTAGGGTCATTTATAATTTTCCAAAATTCTTGCTTTGTAGTAAAATCTATTCTGAGCAGGGATCCAAGAGTGGAAAATAAACGTGCAGTTACACAGCTAGGTAACATTTCAACGTTGCTTGTCATGTAAACAGGACTGGTAAGTCTTATTGTGACCATCGCCTTTTCCCTTGCTCCTTCTTACTCAGGTAGGTGGACTGAAAATTGGGAATCCAGATGGAAAAATGAGCTTGTTATGGGCAAATGGGCAGAGTTGTTCTTGGACCCCTGAAAAAATCTGAATTAGAAAATTAAACTAAGGTGCTTATTGGTATATAAGTGCAAATTATTGAGTCTCCCATTATCTGATAAAAATGTCTGAAAAACATTTGGAAGACGAAGTGAATAAATTTAATTGGCTTCAATAAATTACTAATGTACAGAAGCAGATCTAAATGTTGTAAACCATTAGGCTTTTACTGGAAACTCTTGATTGCTGGAGAAGGCAACTGTTTCTGGTATTATTACTATAGTGATGGGATTAGATAATGTTACACCACTATTTAGAGTTTTACGATCATAGTGATGTTTTTATTTCACTTCATTTTGTAAAACCTGAACAGTAAAGGCTCTGGTTCATAAAGATTCAGGAATCAGCTACATAGATTTGCTACAAACCAGACTCCATTTCATTGCAACAGTGCTGTCAGCCAAGGACAGTTTTTTCATCCCGTCTCCCTCCAAAGCTGTTTTAATGTTGGAATCTGGGCCCCACAAATTTCCTCTGTGTGATTCAGTGACTAATTAGCCCAATTTAACACATTGTGTCATTCCGCCAGCAGACTCCAGGTGCTGACAAAGAATAAATTTAGCTGAAGTTTCTAAACTGCATGCCTGATAGCTTTAGCCACTCTCTGCTAATTTATCCTTTCTCAGCGCTCATTCATACTAAATCTCACATCTTGTTTGAATAAATACGTTCACCCTGACAGATTCAAATAAAGTCAGTATGGTACATAGTATTGTGGCATACAGCTAGAACTTGGTAATTTCTAGTCTGAATATTTACAACCCGGTCTTACTAAAACCTTAAGTCACATCAGCTTGAGAGCTAGATTCTTTCACCCTTATGCTGAATGGTACCTTATTCTGTGAGTAGTACCACTGAAATTAATGAGACTATTTATTGTATAATGGGAGTAAGGTTTGAACAATCTGGTCTTTCTAAATAAAAACAGTCTTAAGTGTCCAAAAAGAGGAAAATCCATGCAGAGTTTGCACCCTCTTTCCATCTTCTCTCTCAAACTGAATTCCTGTTCCCAGGTGTTAAAGAAACTGCTGTCAGGATTTTTTTCTGAGAGACAAATGTATTCTTTCATAAATTGGTGTTAATGTATTAACTTCATTCCAGCCCCAATCTGACAGTCATTTCAACCCCATACTGTGAGAAACGATCACTGTACTGTATTTAAATATATTATACATTTAATATACATTACTATACACCCTTAGATAATAGGCATGATTTATTATAGGTTTTCTGCTCTGGGTTATTAACTGTACTATCTCTAGATAGGAAGATCCTGCAACTGACAATAAAACCTCATGTTTTCAGTAAGCTTTATTGAAGAAATTTAAAATGTCGTGTCTAGCCCTCGTGCTCCACAACTTGGAGCTTAATTCCGTTACTTCTCCATGACATGGAATGGCAAAAGGAAGCATCTTCTTAAAGCTAATTCTTAATTTTGTGGTCTATGAATCTTTTTGCAATTTCACCTTTTACACTAGTAGCCAAGTAGAATTTTATCACTGCCATGAGTAATTTTGTATGTTCTGACTTGCTTTTTTCCTGACATGACATTGAACTAAATCAGGAAGTTCAATTGGATGAACTGTGCCAAAAACAAACCTATACTCAGTAAACTAGAATTCTGGTTCATGATATACACTTAAAATCCGAGGCTCCACACTCCTTGGCTAGAGTCTGTACTGAGTGTTTCCCTTTGAGCAAAATATGCTTTGACACTTTCTTCAGTATAGGATAACAGAGCATTTATAATAAAATAGTCATGCTGTGACATCCAGAAACAATCAGCAGCAACGTAGGATGATCAAGAAGAAATACTGAATATGAAGTATGTTCCTATGTAAGATGCTCTATAGAGCTGTACTGTACAGTTGTTTGAGTACCTCCATGCTTCTCCTCAAAATAACCTTCATCCATAATACCTGCAACATGAAAAACAAAACACAAAACTCTTAATGGTGAGTTATTACCAGTGCTAGTTAAAAACATTGAGGAAATACAGATTTACAGGACAGGGGCTGCAGAACAGCAGACTTGCTTTTCTACTGCACAGTATGGTAAAAACTTGGAAGAATAATTATCTTTGAAAATCATGAATGGCCATTTCTGTATATTGCATTCCAGCCATTCTCTGTCACCACATGTGTCTCATGGCTTCATGATTTGATGTTCTGTTCTCCAGAAAGACAGGCAGATATAATAATTAAGTTCACAGGGTCAGATCAGTAAACATGACATCAACAAGTAGTCCCCCTATGTCTCTGTCCAATTCTTCATTTGCTGCCCCCTTTCTCTTGGCATTTGGTTGGGAAGCAGTGCTTGTCTAGGAAGGTGCACATACTCTTCATATTAAATGTGGATGGTAAGGTTGGAAGGTCCTTCTGCAGTTCTGCAATCAAACACAGGGTTATGGTCTTGGCCAAATTCAGTCCTGACTTCAATGGGTGCATCTTCTATTGACTTAAATAATAGGGAATTGTGACCATAGAAGATACGGCAGAATTTTGTCCTATGACCTCATATTGTCCATCCATACTTCCAGTTAAATTTGTCTTGATAACTAGCTGATGTGTCTAATGCCCAGTTCATATTTGTCTCCTGAATGAATTCTAGGTATTCTTCAGCTGACAAAAAGCAATGATGGCTCTGTTGATCTTGGACGTTCTTAGGATTTTGGTTTACAATTATTTCCTCTGTTCATAGGTAGATGAATTAGCATCTAATGTGTTTTCTTTATCTTCCACTGCACTATGGATTGCAAGGAGGATTTATTTTTCATAAAAAATGGGAGAAATAATCATAGCTGGTACTATGGTGCCACAGAGGAGGCATTAAAAAGCAGCCATTTCACTTCTTTGGATCATAAAGCTAAACAACAGATACAGCAAGAGTGCCATGAGTTAAAGAACCTTCCACCAACTTCCTGCTTTGTCAGTGAGGGATGACTTCAGTGACGTTTATTCCTGACATGTTTTGCAACATGGATTATAGAAGACTGTATCCTACTTGGAGAAAGTCTCTAACGTGAAAAAAAACAATTGATAACAGACATGCATTTTAAACCAGCAGTAAGGTGCTATCTCCCTGTAGGGAGAAATGAAAGTATGTCTCATGCTCATCAACTTGCTATACATAGGGAAAGTTGTACCCTTGAGGTACTGCTTGTCTTAATATCCTGAAAATGTTTCCTGTAGTGCCTGCAGTGCTAACAGGAGTGAGTAGTAATGAATATTTCTAGTCAGTAAATTAAGCAGATATGGCTTTAAGTACACATGGAGAACTGATCTATTAAGAAGGTCTTCCTTTTCTTAAGTAATCACTTTTGTGTCTGGAATTGGACTTTAATATTAAAGTACCTTTTGTGTGACTGAAGTCAGTACTAAAAATGATAAGAAAAACAAGAGCTCCTTGGAAACAAAGTGGGGAGCAAAATAAGGAGATAAACCAAAAATGTAACATGCCATTTTAAATTAGGAAGCAGTTCATCGCCTCTACCCACCAAATGAAGAGAGAGTATGGATGTCAAATAACAGTGAAGTTATATAATCAGAATTATATGGCAGGAATATGTGTAGTGAAAACCTTATTGTGGAGCTTACTGCTGCAAAGTGGTCACCTATCTAATAACAGAACTATACTATTCTTACCATATTAGTAAGGATTATCCCTTAAAAACTAGTTGGGTGGCACTGTCTTTCCCATCGACACTTTGCAACAGCAGATTTTCGCTTTCAGGATTCTGATGGCATGAGGAAAGAAAATAATTAATACACATGAATGGAAAATTAAGCAGAGCATCTGAAAAATCAAAATTTAGTTTACTGATAACATTACAACCAAAAGCTTAGTTTATGGTATTGTACTTTACTACCTCCAGTTCCACTGCCCAGATATGTCAGCAACAACCAGTTGTACGATAGGCTGGCTTACTTATAGAGGGTCTGGCATCTTGGAAGCAATCTTTCAACTTTAATATGAGGTTCTGCTTTTTTTTTGTCTAAAAATCCAAGAGTGCATGAGTTAATTGGTTATCAAATTTCCGATCAAAATCAGAAAATGGCTGGAACAAAATCTCCGACTAGCTATTCATCAGAAGGCATCAATGCCACCTTTAGGCATCTGATTTGTCCAGCCAATTAATATTTTACTACACTGGCTGACCAAATTTTGCAGCCTCAAAAAAGCTATGGGCAAAAAACTAAATTGTACCAGAAGACTGGAACAGTCTTTGGCAGATTGCACTGTACCACATTTCACCAAAGCAGAATCCACAGTTTTACTCAAATCAAAGAGCCTGTTTCCCTGTGAGCAAAAATGGCTAGCATTCCACTTAGAGGATGCGAGATAAAAAAAAACAACGTGATTTAACAACAAAGCAAATATCTAATCAAGAAATGTTAAAAGACTGTTCCTTTAAGGAGAATGCTTTCTGGTAATTTCTGTGGTAATATGAAGCATTTTCACTATATCACTGAATTATGTGAATAAATCCTTTTAGAATCCTGTGTTACATTTTACACATACTACCTCTGAAACATAATACCACCTTAAGACCACATAAAAAAACTTTTTAATGGGCAATAACTTCCAATAGACATATTTTTCTTCAGCTTCATACTTATTTTTAGATAAGTGTTTGTGTTGCGTTTAAGGTTTATGCTTTATAGTTTTTATTTTTTTTCTCTTCCAAACTACACAAACCTTTGACAAAGGAAAGCAATTAATGATGACATGACTGCTAGCAGCAAATATCTCCAATGGCTGGTGACGGGACACTACATAGGGAGGGCTCTTAGTTACTACAGAGAATTCTTTCCCAGGTGTCTGGCTGGCGGGTCTTCCCCACGTGCTCAGGGTCTAACAGATAGCCATAAGTGGGGTCTGGAAGGAATTTTCCCCACGGTCAGATTGTCAGAGACCTTGGGGGCGGTTTTTTGTTTTGTTTTTTTCTGCCTTCCTGTGCAGCATGGGGCATGGGTCACTTTCAGGTTTAAACTAGTATAAATGGTGGATTCTCTGTAACTTAGAAGTCTTGAAATCATGATTTGAGGGCTTCAGTAACTCAGTCAGAGATTATGGGTCTATTACAGGAGTGGTGGGGTGAGGTTCTGTGGCCTGCAACGTGCAGGAGATCAGACTAGATGATTCTGATGGTCCCTGACCTTAGAGTCTGAGTCTATGATATGGGGAAGAAAATACGACATGTATATGTTAGGGTCAATGGAAATGTTACCATCTTCTGGGTTCAAATACTATTAATAAGATAGTAAGTAGATAGCTGTGTTTGGCGCAGCTATTGCAGGCAATAGATATTGCACTTAGCCCTATCAGTGCCAAAGGACTAATGTGACATTTCCTAACATAAAACAAATTAATTTATGTGATGGAGAGCAGCCAAGTGATGAATCCCAGCTACATACTGAAAAGAGCAAGATTTAAAATCTACTGGGTATGTCACTATATGTGATTAAATTAGTCTATATTTAGTTTTTTGTTTGCAGCTGCACTTGTCTGCACAGAAAGAGTATTTTTGATTTGCAGGCAATGAGTCAAATCCTAGTCTTAGAATAATCAGGGCCAAAGCTCTCATTAATTTTAAGTGGATCAGGATTTGGCCCCAAGTGCAGACCAAACTGCCTATGAAGGTTTCACATCAAAAAGAGAAGTGCCCTTGTAATTTCCCACCAATCCATGAAATAGTTTGCAGACTGTTTTTAAAAAAAAGTTTAAGATGTGTTAGGTCTGGGGAGAAAGTCAGGTGCAAACAAACATGTCAGTTGAAACAACAAAATTTACAAACACCTTTTAAAAATATTTTGCTTTTCATTCAATAAAGCATGGATATAAGCTGAATGCAAAAGATCTCCTTAAGTGTCAAGCTTGACTTTTTGAAGGTGGAAGTGCTTAAATATTACAAAATGAAAAGTGTAAAATTATGGAAACTCCGTTGAAAATGGCTTATGATGCTGTGCTCTCTAATAGAAACTAAATACAATTTACTAAGTTTATTACATACATCTTTGTGTGTGTACGTATATGTATGTATACACACATAGAAAACACTAAGTTAAATGTGATTCACTCACATTAGCACCATCAAAGGCATTTTCACTTGAGGAAATTCCAAATGCAATACTTGTAAAGTAGATATCAGTTGTAACAGGTAACTGCCACATCATTTTTGTTGTTACTTATATTCAAGACATATGTTTGGATTAAATTGAACGCATCCATATCAGTATTGATTATAGTTTCTCTCATAATTCAGTATAACGCTGCTAGGTTTAGGTTTAAAACTACCTTGAAAACCCCAGTGTAATACTACTCCTAAGTAATCTCAGCACACAAGCTGTGCTGAACTCATGAAGAGTTTAAACAATCTTCAGCCAGGACAGAGTCCACTTTTGTTTCACTAAAGTTTGAAAAAGGTGACTTTACTGAAAGGTTAAGTGTTACTATATAAGCTGGTGTGCTATTTTAATTTGCCTACAAAGTGTTACGGTAAATCATTCTCTTTAACTTAATATGATGTCCTTTTGAGCCAATTTGGCAAGTTTTGTAAATTTAGTATAATTCTGAATTTCTCTCTGAAAAATCAGTATTTATATTGCATTTTTATTGTATGTATCAGTATGTGTAGCAAAAAGATTTACCGATCTTAAACTTGAGTACCTCTGTTAACATCCAGGATATATGATCTTGGTGTATTTGAAAGATGGATGTCAAGTGAAATATTCCATCCACTTTTATTGATCTTGTCTGTGTATATATAAGGGTATTTATAATCTTATGTTAACAAAACTCATCACGAAAAATGGTTATTTCCTTCTTTAGAAACCTTACCAGCTATTTTTATATAAAATGTTGGTCTCTGCCTTAACTTTTTTGTGAAAATTTGTGCCATAGAATATTCTAACTTAACTACAGATAGTTTACAGAACTTGCTTTGGCTCATCTTTGGTTCACATTTAAGTAAACTGTGGCCAATTTTATGTGGTTATTTGATAGTTAAATTAATCTTTTTTTGCTTAAAATTGTTTTTAATTTATTTATCCTGTATATCTGCATCAAGGGTTTTTTCCCTAATCTTTTTTGTCCCTTAAAGCTTTTGAATCTATACTCATATGCATGCTTTGTTAGATCAAGAAGTAATAACTTTTTTCATTCGTTTATCATATATAGTTTGGCAAAACCTTTAAGAAATTGAGTCAATGGTTATTAAAAAAAACAATGTATCTATATTGACCCAATTGGTCAGAGTAAAGGGCTATTTACCTTTGGTAAATTTGTCTACTAGACTCAAGGATATTTTTCTAAGTCGATCAGGTTTGGGAATCTGGAGAAATGAAATAAAGGTTAACTAATTCATTTTTCTATATAAAGTTCTCAGTTTCTATATTTTTAATCATTAATAGTCTGTAAAAATCAGTACGACCAGATGTTTAAAACCATATATCGCATTCTTGTGTCCCCAATTCCTCCTGTTTTAAGTCAATGGAAATTTTGTATGCACAGAGCATGCAGGATCAGGGCCTTATTGAAGCACTGTGTTGGGAAGAGGGAGAGGCATGTTGTAGGGTTGCTTGTCTGACTGTTCAGTTTGTTCATCACCAATATAGCAGTAACCACCTGGATTAGAAAGACCTGATTGATTTTGCAAATTATAGTATAAAAAGAAGTTCCTCTTCAGCACAATAAGCAGTTGGCATCAAGGGATATACAGGGGCCTTAGTTGAATAGCATCTTGACATTTTGAAGCATCATGTTAAAGAAATACTAATTTTTAACAGCTCACAGTTTCAGTAGATAATCTATTGTAATGGGGGCTGCGGAAAGCAGCGGCCAGCACATCCCTCGGGCCACGCCATTTCCTGCAGTCCGTTGGTCTGGAACGCCAAACTGCGGCCAGTGGGAGCTGCGATTGGCTAAACTTGCAGATGCTGAAGGTAAACATACTGTCCCGGCCGGCCAGCGGATTTCCCTGACGGGCCACGTGCCAAAGGTTACTGATCCCTGCTCTAACCTACGAGGACTACAATTTTGCATCCCCAAGGGAAATAGTGTTCTTATTTATCAACTTCAAAGAGAGCTGCTTATCTTCCCAGCATCAGCAGGGCAACTACTGAAATAACAGCTACTGCTCTCAGAGCAAGGTATTATGGAGAAAAAAGAATAAGAATTAAATGATATATGACATGGCCAAGAGTCTCAGACAGTTTAGGTCTAGTAGAGCAGGTGAGACTTTGCTGGAGTGGTGAGCTGAAACAAAGATCATCTTCAAAAGTTCAGAATATTCTGCATTAAAAAAAATGTAAAGTTGGAAAATGAACTGAGTCTCCTTTTGATTGAATAGCTCTGAATTAATCTCTCACGCTCTAATTTTTCAGTGTATGTACGCAGGTCAAAATAATGCTATGTGTAAGTAATATCAAAGCACAAAACTTAAACCTTCTCAGTTACTTTTCTCCTTGTACAATACACATGGCTTCCTTATAAGGTGGGGCTGGTTTACTAGCAAGGGCCCTTCTCTCTTGCAATCAGAGTTGTATGGGAAACTAAATAGCAGGATCAGGGCCTAAATATGGCTGTCCATTTTAAGG
The DNA here is from genome assembly GCF_003597395.2 of Chelonoidis abingdonii. Lineage (NCBI taxonomy): Eukaryota > Metazoa > Chordata > Testudines > Testudinidae > Chelonoidis > Chelonoidis abingdonii. Next base: position 77,379,464 of record NC_133776.1, read on the forward strand.
GTATCGTAAACAAATGTTCCTTTTATTGAATCTAAGCTTTATTGTTTAAAATGTTTAAATTTTATTTACAATTAATTCAAACTAGGTCCTCCATTTCTAATCCATATAAATGTCAATCAAACATGCACAAAATACATTTAAATGATTAAATGCCTTGATGAAGAGGTCTTGGAAATGGGATGATTCAGACAATGAAGACTTTCATCTGAATGAAAGTTCTCTTCCTATTGTTTTTGTAGAAAAGTCTGTTAAAATGGTTCAATAGCTCAGCTGAAGATTTCCTGGAGAGCTGAAGCTGAGTACAGATACTTGAATTCATGTATGTGTTTGTTGAATTTACCATACGATCTAATTGAAAATATAAATGGTCTGCTTTCTGCACTGAAGACAACCTGGATGTTCTCCTGAAAGTAGCATGCTTCACTGCAAGAGCCTGATTATTGCTAGCTTACAACCATGTTGCCAACCAACTTTAATAATAAATGTTAAATTCATGAATATGAAAATGTGCCGTTTAATACTAAACAAATCTACTGCACTCCCAGATTTCAAAAATAAACCATACTGTTGATTACTTAAAATCTTTTTTTTTCTAAATAGTGAATAAATCGTAAAGTGCAATATGACAGAGAAGAATCATTATCCAAACAGCTGGGTGCAGTGGAATTTATTTGGCTGAAGGGACTTTTTGATACAAATGATTCATGTTGAGAGACATAACCAAGTTTCAGATACTGGGAGATTGGAGTAAATGAGATGAATATTCCTTTCTTTTAGACATAGTTTGGCAGTAAATATTTTTGTAAAATATATCTTCGGGGGGGGGGGGGGGCGGTGTTTTAAGAAGCTGAGATATAGGCCAGGTGCATGGTTCTCAAAGCTGTAAGAGACCTACAGTATGTTGGGGGATGAGGGGAAGCTGCATTGTCAGTGCATTGATGCATATTTTTCATGTAAAGTTTTGTTAATTTTTACCAATATAGCATTTAATTTGGCATGAAAAATATCCAAGAGAAGTAAGGATTTTAATTTTCATAAATAGTGTTCTAGAGATATACTAAAATGTGGGTGGATGTGTGTTGCTTAGACATCCATCTGTTAAGCTAATGTGTGTATATATATAACAAACTACTTCAGTACTGCATAAGGGATATGAGTGTGCCTGTTAAGTACTCCCAGTAGGAAGTTCAGCGTATAAAAATATGAAAGGCAATTGGCCCAGTTCATTCCTAGTGTAACTCCACTTTCCCCCATTGTCTTGCATTCTAGTAGTCTAAATTAGGTCTCCTGTGTTCAGTCTTCCTTCTATTTTGGAAAGATTTCTCAAGCCACTTCGAATACTTTTTTTTTAAAAAAAAAAATTGATATTTAAAAAAATCCCTTCAGACCTTCCCTAAATGCATTTGAATGTTAATCTTTTATTTTGTTTTTAAATAAATATAAAAATGTTCAAGTGTCATTTGTATCATCAGTGCCTGCCCAGCAAGCATTTTGATGGTAGGAACCACTTGCTGAGAGAGAATCTCTTACAGAGAAAGGGAACCTAATATAGTTTTGTTAAGACAGGAGTTCTAGGTTGTTGGCTTGCACTATGTATAAACACACAGGGATTAAATTCAGTTTAGGGAAGAGAGCCAGCTTTGGTCTATGTGCTCCTTAAGTCCGACTCAAACTGTATAATTCATCATCAGCTATCTAATTCAGCATCATCAAGACACAAAGAAATTGCAGTCAGAATATAAAGAAATAAAGCAAACGGACAAGGCTCGTTGCATCAGCTAGAAGAATGTGTAACTGGGCAATAATTTAAAGGCTGAAATAGGAATATAAAATTGAGTAGCCAGATTCTGTTCTGAATTATTAAGGATAACAACACTTGACATGACACTCTGCCAATAAAGCACAGGTAAGAAACTGTTCACGGAGCAATCAAGTTGGAATGTCCTCTTTCTTCCTGATATTTGTTTGGATTTAATTATTCAGCATCCAGCTTTTATCTCTAGCAAACAGAAGCAATATTGAGATGGAGTAAGTACATTTAACTAAAAAATACCATTTGCTTATCCTTGACCTAAACATGGAAATCTGCACAAATACTGGGGCAGAATGTAGATTAGGAAAAGGAGGCTCAGATTTAGACTCTTCTGATGTCTTTTAAATGAGGTAATGGAATGCTAACAAAACTTTGCCATTACTAATTGGCCTCAATCAGAAGATAACATTGACTGCTCTTGTGCTCGTAAGTGTCTACAAATAGAGCTCTTTTTCAAAGACGACCAGTTCTAAGGACGCCAGAGGAAAATAACTGTGACCCTAAACCATTTAGGGAGAGATTTTCAAACGTATGTACAGAATTTCAACAGCTCTTGTGCACCTAAGTCCTTTGGGCATTTTTAAAAATCTCCACTTTATACATTCTTGCCATCGTGCTGAGAGAAATCAAACACATTTGCACACCTCAGTCATAACTTTCGGATATATCAAGAGATCCTCAAGGGAAACTTAAATGCCAGCTCTTTAAAGTGTCAAACCATAATATTCAGAACAGTACTGCTGATAACACTACTTAGCACTTACATAGCTCATACCTGTTTGGAATGTGCTAACTGCTGCTAGTTGCATTTAGTCACAAATAGAACTGCAGGTTGTTGATTAGCTGTATCATGGAATTCAGGCAAAAAATGATTAATACTAATTTTTATTTCTTTTTTAAACCAGTGACAAATGTACTCAATACTGCAGAGCATATAGAATAGACCAGGCCCCTTCCCCAAGCATTTTGCAGTAAAAAAATATTCTAACTAAAAGCTGTATGATTTTTAAAAGTAATTTCAAAAATGTGGGTATTAGCAAGCAAGATTTTAACTGTGAAAAAGACAACTTTTATGTAAGGCTCCTCAATCCATGGAATCTGAGCTTCAACTATAAACACAAAAAGTTGGTAAAGATTCTGATACAGATTCCTAAGTTGTTGCCCATTGAAGTTAATGGGATAGCACCAGCTTACAGAGGAGAATTTAGCCCAGGGTACATGGGACTGCACTCAATAATACAATGCCTTTGATTAGCCATTTTTATTCCTGTCTCTTATGCACAGATGTTGCCAGGTGGCAGTATAGAAACACACATGACCAGATCTTCCCTCTTAAAACTATAAAGGTATGTTCCATGGTTACAGGACTAGCTGCTGCTCTCTGACCCCATCTCTGATCTCTGAGTGCACCCCCTCAAATATCAGGCCTCAAGCCTTCATTTTACTCACTGTGGAATCTCCCACGGTTAGACCTGGTCCTGGGCTTCAGTACCCTGAATACCAACCATCCTTACCCTGAAGGTCCAGGTTCAGGCACCTGCAGTTCTTCGAGTGATTGCTCATATCAATTCCAGTTAGATGTGTGGGTGCGCCGCGTGCACGGATGTCGGAAACTTTTCCCCTAGCAGCTATCTGTCGGGCCAGCTGGGGAGCCCTCTGGAGTGGCGCCGATATGGTGTTCTATACAAGACTCTGCCGGCGCGACCCCCCTCCAGTTCCTTCTTCCCGCCCATGACGATTGTTGGAACAGTAGTTTCTTGTCTCATCAAGTGCTCCACTTATCCCTTGCTTCTCTTATCTTGTCGATTAATTGTTATTAGTTAGTGTTTTAAGTGTTTCCTATAGTATTAAGCGTAGTTTAATAGTTGAGGGCAGTCCCATCAACGACTGCCCTGCGGGGCTCTGGGACATGCCGTCCCAGGGCTTCAAGTCTTGCAACAGGCCCATGCCTATGGGTGACTCCCATCCTGTCTCAGGTGTCTGGGGGAGCGCCATCAGGCAGACAAGTGTAGAATCTGTAAGACGTTCAAGCCCCGGACACAAAAAGAGAGGGAGATTCGACTCAAGCAACTCCTCATGGAGTCTGCTTTGCAGTCCTCTCAAGACATGGACCCAAGTGCTTCGGTGCAGAGTGCCCCTCCTGCGGTACCATCTTCGGCACCACAGAAGATCCTGCACTCATCTCAGGACCGGCAATCTCCTGGGCCCCAAAAACACCTGCCTTGGCACCGCTCCCATTCCCCAGTTGCTGGGAAGAAGCAAGCCTTGGAAGGACCCCCTGTTAGGGCCAAAGCAGTTGTTCCGGTCCCGACCAAGCAAGATTCTAACCAAGCCTCTAAGCAAGACAAGGCTGCCAAGCCCGGATCTGCTCATCCCAGCTCTGCACGAGGGACAGTGCAAGTGGAAGAGATCACATTACCTTCCACACTGGATACCTTCGAAGCTGCCAGAGGGCTCATTGAAATGATGGCTCCGGAGCCTCCAACCCCAGCACCAGCCCCAACCCAAGTCCTGGTACTGTCCAAGGGTAAACCGGCGATGTTTGGAATGGCAGCCCTCAGACCAGCATCTCCATGCTGCTCAGAGTCCCAGCACCACCACAGGTACTGGTCTGACTCACGGCACCGGTTAGACTTGCGGCGCTTGTCTCGCAGTCCCGATTCTCGGAGCCGTTCCCGCTTGAGGTCGCTATCGACTGCTAGATCATGGTCCCACCCAAGATCCACGTGACGATTGGTGACCTCACGGCACCATTTGGACCGATGCAGTGTGGAACTCTGATCCCCGTGTCGACTGTCACCATGACACCGGCCTGCGGCCCACCACCACTCTCTGTCTTGGCACCGCTCGCCATTGCGGCACCGCTCATCAGTGGAGCACCGCTCTTCATCGTGGCATTGGTCGTGGTCACGATCAGCCTCCCGGCACCAATCCCCACATGACCCGCACCTACCAAGGGACTCAGTGCCCCCTTTGCTTCACTCGCTCACTGCTCCTCCTTAGCCATCGCACTCTTGGTCCCCTTCCGACAGGTCGGAGAGAGCTTCAGGGTTCTTGGACATTCCTCAGTCAGGCCGGGTAACCTTGGCCAAGATTCCCCAGCACGCAACTGGCAACCCCAAGGGCAATTTTGGACCCCCTAGGCATATCACCAGGCTCAGGGTGCCCCCCAGTTGCCTGGTCACTGTCAGGATTGAGCACCTGGCCCCCCAAGGTGAACCTCAGCTGCCCCCCTCCGGACCAACTTGTGGAGCCAGCACCCATGGTACAGGCTACCCCAGGCGCCCAAAAGGAACCACTCATGTCCGACCAGGAAACTATCTCTGCACCAGCCCTTCCAGTGGAGTCATCTTCGTCCTCCTCTGATGAGGCTGTGGCTGGCACGTCCATGTCTGGTCCACCCCCGATGGACTTTAGAGTCCTTCAGGAACTATTGAAGCATGTGGTCCTCAATATGAACCTCCAAGTTGAGGAAGTTGTGGAGGTGGAGGACCCTATGGTGGACATTCTAGGCCCGAAGGGGCCTTCCAGGGTGCCCTCCCCATGGATAAAACCATTCAGAACAACACCAAGTCTCTCTGGCAAACCCCAGCCTCCATCCCTCCCACAGCTAAGGGGGTAGAAACAAAGTACTTTGTCCCCACCAGGGGTTATGAATACCTTTTACCCACCCCGCCCCATGCTTGCTTGTGATGGACATGGTAAACGCCAAGGAAAGGAAAGGCCAACAAGGGCCTGCTCCCAAGTTAAAGGATGCTAAGTGGCTGGACCTTTGGGGGAGAAAATTTTATTCTACTGGGGGTGTCTCACTGTGGATCACTAACCAGCTAGTGATCCTCAGTAGGTACAATTTTAACTCTTGGTCTGCCGTCCTCAGATTTCAAGATCTTCTCTCAGCAGAGGCTTGTACAGAACTGGGGGCTATTGCTGAGGAGGGTAAATTGGTTGCTTGGACCTCCCTCCAAGGTTCCCTTGATGCTGCGGACACGGCTGCATGCACTCTAGCATCTGGTATCGCCATGCGGTGGAACGCCTGGCTTCAGTTTTCAGGTCTCCAGCCCGAGGTTCAGCACACTATCCAGGACCTCCCCTTTGATGGCCAGGGCTTGTTTACGGAACAAAATGATTCCTGCCTGCATACCTTAAAGGACACGAGGAATACTATTAAATCCTTAGGTATGCGTGCCCTGGTTAACCAAAGGAAGCCATTTAAACCCCAGACCATCCAGCAACACCCCTTCCCTCCTAGACTGAGGCAGGACTTTTCTTGTCAAAGAAGTAGATACTCTCAATGTAGACTGTCTCACCCCCCTCCCCCGGGCAAGGTCAAGGACAGTCCAAGCCACCCCCAGGCCCTAAGCGCCCATTTTGAAGGTGCGCCAGAGGGCAGAATACCAACTCTTACCCCAGACAATTATCCCTTTCTGAACCGTCTATTCTGTTTCTACAATGCCTGGTCCCATATCACATCGGACCATTGGGTCCTCCGCACGGTGCAGATGGGATATTCTATCCATTTCCAAACCATCCCACCCTCCTTCCCTGTCCCTTTTCAGGGACCCTTCTCATGAGCAACTCATCATCCAGGAGGTTCAATCCCTCCTTGCTGTAGGGGCAGTGGAGGAAGTTCCTCAGGAGCTCAGGGGCAAGAGTTTCTATTCCCACTACTTCCTTGTCCCCAAGGCAAAGGGTGGCCTAAGACCTATTCTGGACCTCAGGGAGCTCAACAAGTACATCGTCAACCTGAAGTTCCGTATGGTCTCCTTAGCCACTATCATTCCCTCACTGGGAGACTGGTATGCCGCCCTCGATATGAAAGACACGTACTTTCACATTTCAATTACTCCACCTCACAGATGTTTCCTCTGCTTCATGGTGAGCAAGATACACTATCAGTTCACAGCCCTCCTGTTTGGCTTGTGCACAGCCCCTTGCGTCTTTACCAAGTGCATGGTGGTCATGGCAGCCTTTCTTCGCCGACAACACGTGCACATCTTCCTGTACCTCGATGACTGGCTTATACAGGGCCAGTCTCACCATCATGTCCAGTCTCAGGTACATCTAATCATGGACACGTTCACTCGCTTGGGTATCATGGTAAACATCAGCAAATCCGTCCTCACACTTACTCAAATAATAGAGTTCATAGGTGCAGTCCTGGATGCAAACCAGGCAAGGGCTTTCCTTCTGGAAGCACAGCACCTGGCTATAGCAGGCATAATTACCAGCCTCTGCAAGTTTCCCACCACCACGACGAGGCAGTGCCTCAGGTTGCTAGGTCACATAGTGTCCTGTACCTACGTGGTGCAGCACGCCAGACTAAGACTCAGGCCACTACAGACGTGGTTGGCTTCAGCCTACTGATCTGGATGCGACAGTCTAGAAATGGTCCTCACGGTCCTGAAGTGCACACTTGACTCCCTACAATGGTGGCTGGATCCTCAGATGGTGGGGACCAGGATCCTGTTCCATCCCCTACAACCCACCCTTACCCTGGTCACAGATGCATCTGCTCTGGGATGGGGGGCCCATCTTGGGAACTTGACAACACAGGGCTTATGGCATGAGAGCGAGCTGTCATTGCACATCAAGATCAAAGAGCTCAGGGCGATTCACCTTGCACGCCAAGTCTTTCTTCTCCACTTGCAGGGCCACTGCATAGCAGTCCTAATGGACAATACCATGGCCAAGTTCTACCTGAACAAGCAAGGTGGAGCCCGGTCATCGCCACTCTGCCAAGAAGCCCTCCTTCTGCGGGACTTATGCTTAGCCCACTCCATCAGCCTTGAGGCCTCGTACCTGCCAGGTGTCCAGAATGTTCTGGCGGACAGCTTGAGCAGGCGTTTTCTTACTCACGAATGGTCGATATGTCCAGATATCATTCATTCCATTTTCCGCACCTGGGGGTTTCTCAGAGTCGACTTGTTCGCTTCATGGTCCAACAGGAAGTGCCCAGCCTTCTGTTCCTTCCAGGGCCGCAGTGTGGGCTTGTCATAAAGCATAAGTCCCAATTCTGAACCTTAGCGTACAAAAAATGGGTGCCTGCATGAAACCTCCAAGCTTAATTACCAGCTTAGATCTGATAGCGCTGCCACCAGCCAGAAATTCCAGTGTCTGGCTCACTCTGGTCTCCCCAAAACCTTCCCTGGGGCGCACCTCTAAGATTCGAGGATCTGAGTCCCTCACAAACGAGGAAAAGGGATAATAACGGCGCACTTTCCCTTCCCGGGTTAACCCTCCTCGTGGTCCTGCCCGAGTTCTTCCCGCCCTGGTAATGGGAAACAGAAACATTAGAAAAAGTCTGAGGATGTAGATAGAGGAGAGATAACTTCAGTGTCCGAGGAGTGATAGAGAGAGTTGTCGATGGCGTCATTGTCGTAATCGACCCTGGCTGATGAAATGCTGTTACCGACCCGTCTAGTAATTGTTTTGTGTCAGACGGCAGTTCCCGCTTACACAAAGACCATGCTGCGCTAAACGATGTTGTGCTTCAACCGCCAAGGGAACAACAGACTGTCCTTCATTGTTAGCTCTCCAAGATTTTGATTTGAAATTCAACACATTTCTGGGGCTTCTAACAAAGTAGCTGATGCACTTCTCCGTGAGAGTTTCCGAGGGTTTGTCCTTAATATAATAGTCTTGTAGTTTACATACTTTAGTAGTATATGTAAAGGTGCATGTGTGTATTAATCTGCTTCCATTTTTAAAAGTTCTAGGAGAAATCACCGCCAGTGACGTTTCCCACTGTCTATGATTTGGGGGGCGTGTCATAAATAAGATACCTAAGGGTTAATGTTCTTTTACCTGTAAAGGGTTAACAAAGGAACCAAACACCTACCAGAGGACCAATCAGAAACAAGGATTTTCAAATCTACAAGGGAGGGAACGTTTTGGTGTGGGTTCATGTCTGGTAGGGAATCTCTATTGGTGTCTTCTCGCGCTCTGAGTAAGTGAAGACTCCTCATCTCCAGACTTTCTATCTCGTTTCCCAGTATGTAAGTAATGGTAGTAGACAATATAGGTTTTATATTGTTTTGTATTTACATGTGTGTAGTTTGCTGAAATGTTTTTTTATTGTATTTCTTTTGAATAAGGCTGTTTAATCTTATTTTGTTTCTTTTAAGCCAAGACCCTGTATATGTCACCTTGATACAAGACCATTTTTATGTCCTTTTCCTTTCTTTTTATATAAGCTTTCTTTTTAAGACCTGTTGATTCTTTCTCTGGTTAAGGCTAAGGAACGAAGGGAGGGGGAAATTTCTTGTGTTAGTAGTTACAAAGCTGCATTTGCAGGGACACTGAGGGAGGGAGAGTATAACCTGATCCCTTCCTCCCCCCCTTTGTGTTGTTCAGACTTGAAAACACGGATATGATCTCCGCTAGTGTCCAGGGCGGGAAAATCTGGGAGGAGGTAAAGAGGGGGAAGGGAAGTGGTTATTCCCTTTGTTGTGAGACTCAGGGCATCTGAGTCTTGGGGTCCCCCAGGGAAGGTTTTGGGGAGACCAGAGTGAGCCAGACACTGGAATTTCTGGCTGGTGGCAGCGCTATCAGATCTAAGCTGGTAATTAAGCTTGGAGGTTTCATGCAGGCACCCACATTTTGGACGCCAAGGTTCAGAATTGGGACCTATGCTTTATGACAACTCCACAACAGATGCCTTCCAGATCACGTGGTCAGGTCAGTTGCTTTATGCCTTTCCTCCATTCCCGTTGGTACACAAGGTGCTCCTCAAGGTCTGCTGGGACAAGGCAGATGTCATTCTGGTAGCCCCTGCCTGGCCGTGTCAGTGTTGGTACCCAATTCTGCTGGACCTGTCAATCCAGGCTCCCCTGCGTCTCCCTCTCAGTGCCAACCTCATCTGTCAGAACTACAGTCGTCTCCTACACCCGGACCTTCAGTCGCTCCACCTCACGGCCTGGCGGATCTGTGGCTAAACCAGTCTGAACGCGCCTGTTCGGACTCGGTATGGCAGGTGCTTCTCGAAAGTCGCAAGCCATCAACTAGGCTTACCTACAAAGCCAAGTGGAAAAGGTTTTCCATCTTGTGCACTCAGCGGCAGGTGCCCCCACTTCAGACTCCAATTCCATGCATCTTGGACTACCTGATGTTCCTAAAGGACCAGCACCTAGCCTTTGGATCTCTTAAGGGTCCACCTCCACCTCACGGCCATCTCTGCATTTCACCCAGGTGCGGCTGGGGGCTCCGTGTTTGCACACCCGGTTGTGCGGCATTTCCTCAAAGGCCTGGAGAAAATCCATCCTCCAACGAAGCCACTTGTGCCTTCATGGGACCTTAACTTGGTCCTCTTTTGCCTTGTGGGTCCTCTTTTGGAGTCGCTGGCCTCCTGCTCACTTCTATATCTCTCCTGGAAGGTCACCTTCCTAGTGGCCACCACATCTGCACGTCGGGTGTCCAAACTACGGGCTCTCATGTGTGAGCCGCCCTATACTGTCTTTCTTACCAAAAGTGGTGTTCCACTTCCATGTGAGCCCAGATATCTTCCTACTGGTTTTCTACCCTAACCGCATGCTGACCTTCGTGAACGATGTCTCTATTCTCTTGACATTAGAAGGGCGTTCGCCTTCTATATAGACTGAACAAAGCCCTTTTGTAAAATAACCCAATTGTTTGTCACCATTGCAGAGCGGATGAAAGGTGCCTCAGTTTCCCCTCAGCTAATATCTTTGTGGATCACTGGGAGCATTTGTGCTTGCTATAACCTGGCAAACGTCCCTCCGCCTGCTGTCACGGCTCACTCCACGAGAGCTCAGGTGTCATCAGTTGCCTTCCTTGCACACATTTCTCTTCAGGAAATCTGCAGGGCTGCCACGTGGGCCTCGGTTCACACCTTCACGTCCCACTATGCCATCGTCCAGCAGTCTCGGGATGATGCGGTCTTTGGCAGAGCGATCCTCCAATCTGCGGTTCCTTGACTCCGACTCCACCTCCAAGGTAAGGCTTAGAAGTCACCTAACTGGAATTAATATGAGCAATCACTCAAAGAAGAAAAAACGGTTTGTCGTAAACAGATAGTTAAGGGTTAATGCCTCTTTTACATGTAAAGGGTTAAGAAGCTCAGTAAACCTGGCTGACAGCTGACCAGAGGACCAATAAGGGGACAAGATACTTTCAAATCTTGGTGGAGAGAAGTCTTTGTGCTCTTTGTTTTGGAGGTTGTTCGCTCTTGGGACTAAGAGGGACCAGACATCAATCCAGGCTCTCCAAATCTTTCTGAATCAGTCTCTCATGTTTCAAACTTGTAAGTAACAGCCAGGCGAGGCATGTTAGTCTTATTTTTGTTTTCTCAGCTTGTAAATGTTCCTTTTTTTTGCTGAGAGGATTTTAGCTCTGTTTGCTGTAACTTTGAACCTAAGGCTAGAGGGGGTTCCTCTGGGCTATATGAATCTGATTATCCTGTAAAGTATTTTCCATCCTGATTTTACAGAGATGATTTTTACTTTTCTTTTTTTAATAAAAGCTTTCTTTTTAAGAACCTGATTTGATTTTTCCTTGTTTTAAGATCCAAGGGGATTGGATCTGGACTCACCAGGGATTGGTGGGGGGTGGAGGGGAAGGAGAGGATGGTTAATTTTCTCCTTGTTTAAGATCCAAGGGGTTTTGGATCTGTGTTCACCAGGAAATTGGTGAAGTCCCTCAAGGCAACCCAGGAGGGAATGTTTTGGGGAGACAGAAAGTGCTCCAGACACTGGAATTCTGGATGGTGGCAGTGTACCAGATCTAGCTAGTAATTAAGGCTTAGAAGTGTCCATGCAAGGTCTCACATCTGTACCCTAAAGTTCAGAGTGGGACGGACATCTTGACACCAGTAAATCACCATCTTCTGTAACTGTTGTTTGTTGTTTCTTTGAGAGGTGTTGCTCATATCTATCGCATTCCCACGCACCTTACCACCTGCGGGGAAATACCGCCAGCAAGAAGAACTGAAAGGGGGGTCAGGCTGGCAAGTCTTATAATAGAATGCATTATCGTGCCAACTCCAGGGGGCTCCTCAGCCGGTCCAACAGAGTAGCTTCTAGGAAAAAAGTTTCTGAACATCCGAGCACGCAGCGTGCGCACTCACCTAACTGGAATTAGATATGGAGCAACAATCTTCAAAAGAACACAATAGCTACAGAAAAGGTGTGTAACTGTTTTTTCTTCCCTGCTGGGCTTGTGACCAGTGGGTTAGTGATCCAAAACAGCTTTCTAAACCAAAGGTATTGTTTTTAACCTAGAGAGAACACAAACATGTAAAAGGAAAACAAATTTACACACAAAACCTCAAAACAGCACAACTCCTCTACTGAATGGAAATAGAGAAGGTTTAGGGCGAAAAAAAGGTAAATTAAACAGTAATATGGTCCAGGACCAGATGCTATTCCACCCAGAGCTCTGAAAGGAACTCATATATGAAATGGCAGAGTACTAACTGTGGTATGTAACATATCACTTAAATCAGCTTCTGTACCAGATGACTGGTGAGATCTAATGTGTACCAATTTTAAAGAGGCTCCATGTGAAGCAAGCCCAGCAATTTACAGCCTAACTTAGTACCAGGCTAATGGTTGAAACTGTAATAACACAATACAACTATCAGACACATAGCCTTGCTACACTTGCAAGTTGCAGCGCTGGTGATGGGTTACAGCACGCATGCAACTCACTCGCTGTCCACACTTACAAAGCTGCCAGCCATGCTCAACTCCCTGGCTGCAGCAGCTGGCGACTGCACTGCTCGGCTTCGGTGTAGCGAATCCAGCGCTGGTGATGCAGTGCTGCTCATCAGGTGTGGACACATAACACACGCTAATATGGCCCCTCCAGGTGTAGGAGAGTATCCCAGCATACCTTTTCAGCCTCTTGGTCATCGGTTCGCACTCCACTGCCCTGGGCTCAGGTGACACCCGCCTTTAAATGCCCCGGGAATTTTAAAAATCCTCTTCCTGTTTGCTCAGCAGGTGTGGAGTGGCAATCAAATCATCAATCACTGACCATGCCTCCGCGCCCAAACGAGCCCAGCATGGACCAATGCCAAGCTGCAGACTCATCAGCGTTTGGGGTGAGGAGCGTGCAGCCGCTGCGCTCCAGCCATAGGAAACTATGGATACCTATGGCCAGTATTCAAAGTCCATGCAGCGTAGGGCCATGACAGGACGCTGTGCAGTGCAGGGTTAAGTATAAAGGAGCTGCGGAGTGCCTATTGCAAAGCACGTGAGGGAAACGGCGCTCAGGTGCTGTCCCCACGAGCCTGCCTATTTTTACAACGAGTGAATGCGATACTTGGGTGTGACCCCACTGCCAATCAAAGGAGACGGATGGACACTTCAGAGCCGGAGAGAGGAAGGGTGTGAGAAAACCGAGAGTGAGACAGTGGGAGACACCCACGGAGTCCGAGGCATGCAGCCAGGAGCTCTTCAGCAGCAGCAGCAGCCAGGAAGAAGCTAGCCATTCGCAGCCACTGGAACTTGTAGTGAAGAAACAGCAGAGGAGACTGTTCCTGGTAAGAAGTTTTTATTGTAAGGAATTGGAAATGTTTTGGGAGGAGGGGGGTTGCGTTATGGCTGCCTGCAAGCATGCCTAGATGTGGAATAGCCCATTGATTTGGTCTATCACGTCGTGGTAATCGCCCTCTGTAAATCTCTGCAAAAGTTTCAGCCAGAGCGTGGGGCAATGCGCTTCCGTAAGTTATAGATAGAGCCACCCTGTGGTCCTTGTCCCAGTCAGGCTAACGCGTCTGCGCCACTGTGCCGTGAGGGGTGGGGGGACCATTGCTGCACACAGGCAAGCTGCATAGGGACCAGGGCGGAAGCCACATAGCTGTAGAAGACCCTCCCACTCTTCCCCAGGTGACACGGAGACAGCGAGATATCTGGGAGATAAAATCCCATGGAAAATGCAGGGATACAGATCAGTGCAGTATCCCCTAGCTGTTCTTGCTTTCCCCAATGCACAGAAACCCCAGTGATCCCAGAGTCAAGCAGCACCCCCTTCCCAGGTGAGCTGCGTGTGCAAGATGGCTCCCAGGAGTAACTGCTGTGGCAGATGTGGTGTAGGGTTCAGTGCAGTATCCCCCTAGCTGCTACCTGCTTTCCCCAATTGCACAGAAACTCCCAGTGATTCCTGAGGTACTCACCATCTCTTGATTGCTGTGTGCTGTGGCCTCTGGGTGCTATGCTCGCTATGTGTAAATGATGCTACAAATAGTCTACAAACCCCTTGAGTGTGATTATAAACAATGGAGCCTCTGTAGTAAGTTTTCTATCTCTCTGTGTTTTTTATAAGTGTCCTTGAATCTGACTGCGCCATTTTCACGGACTTCTGAGAGGCTGCAGAGTTTACGGCGAAAGCCAAGAAAAGTAAGAAGAAAGAGCTAGTGAACTTTTAGCAGTTATGAATCTGTATTCCAGAGATAATAAGAGGTTGCAGGAATGGAGGGAAACAGAAAGCAGGAAAAAAGAACGGGCTAACAACAGAAAGGAATTAGCTGTCAAGAGACGCACAAACCAGCTGATAAGCGTCTGGAGCGCCAAACGGACTGTATGCAGTCAATGGTAGCCATGCAGGCAGAGCACTACCGTGCTTTCTCTTTGCCCCATCCCAAAGCTCTCTCCATTGTGCCCCACTGTTTCCTCAAAAACCCCTTCTCCAGCATCCTGGTTCTTACCACCACAGCTGCCCCAACACCTGTACGTTCACTACTACCAGCTCCCTGACAACTACGACCTTACCCTATGCACTCAACCCGCAATCACCATGCATCATATTAATCTGAAGTGCAGCAGGCATTGCACAGCACTCCAGGCAGCACATATTCAAACTTTAACTGTTACAGTTTCAGCACCCTCCCCCCCTGCCGGTTTCTGTCTTGTATTTTTAATAAAGGATTTCTTGTCTTTTAAAACAGTTTTATTATTACACGAAAGTGAAACATACTGTACCACAAGGGAAAAGCAGGCACTGCAAATCATTGTAACCACTGCACATCACTCCTGTGCAAGGCACCAAACATTACTGACTTGGCTTTCAGCCTTCAAATTGCTCCCTTAAGGTATCCCTAATCCTTGAAGCCCTGTGCTGGGCCTCTCTATTAGCCCTCCTCTCTGGCTGTGCAATACAGCCTCCAGGCGCTGAACCTCGGAAGTCCATTCGTCCCTGAATGTTTCACCCTTCCCTTCACAAATATATATGGAGGTCTTACAGCACGCGGATATAATCGCAGGGATGCTGCTTTCCCCAAGTCTAGCTTCCCATAAAGATACCTCCAGCACGCTTTTAAACGGCCAAAAGCACACTTCCACAGTCATTCTGCACCGGCTCAGCCTGTAGTTGAACCGGTCCTTGCTCCTGTCAAGCTTCCCTGTATATGGTTTCATGAGCCAAGGCATTAACGGGTAAGCGGGGTCGAGGTCCAAGGATCACAATGGGCATTTCGACATCACCCACTGTGATCTTCTGGTCTGGAAAAAAGTCCCAGCCTGCAGATTCCTGAACAGGCACTGTTCCGAAAGATGCCATGCATCATGCACCTTTCCAGGCCAGCCTGTGTTAGATGTCAGTGAAACGCCCACGTGATGGATCCACAAGCGCCTGGAGAATCATAGAGAAATACCCCTTCCGATTAAATGTACTCGGATGCTGGTGGGGTGGGGCCCAGAATAGGAATATGCATCCCATCTATCGCCCCTCCGCAGTTAGGGAAACCCATTTGTGCAAAGCAGCCATCCAGAATGTCCTGCACATTCCCCAGAGTCACGCTTCTTCTTAGCAGGATGCGATTAATGGCACTGCAAACTTGCATCACAACTATTCCAACGGTCGACTTTCCACTCCAAACTGGTTCGCGACCGATCGGTAGCTGTCTGGAGTTGCCAGCTTCCAGACTGCAATAGCCACCCGCTTCTCCACTGACAGAGCAGCTCTCATCTCGTGTCCTGGCCCGCCGCAGGTTGGGGTGAGCTCAGCACACACAGTCCCATGAAAGTGGCTTTTCTCATCCGAAAGTTCTGCAGCCACTGCTCGTCATCCATACTTGCAGGACACAATGTGATCCCACCACTCAGTGCTTGTTTACCGAGCCAAAAGGCGGCATTCCACGCTGCTGAGCACGTCCTTACTGCCAGAAGCAATTTAGTGTCAGGGAGCGTCAGCCGAATCTATCTCATCGTCTGACTCCTCACTGTCACTTGGAGCTGAAGAATAGCTCAACTGCCAACGTGATGTGTTGGCAACAGTCATCACACAGTCCTCAGCAGCTCAGGCTCCATTTCTCATCAGAATCACGCGACAGACTCACAATGGCACCAAACGGCTGCAAAGGGAAGCAAATGCACCATTCAGGGTCGTTGGGTACAGGAAGCGGAATGACCCGCACGCTTCCGTCCCCTTCCACAACCCTACAGCGCCGAAATGGGATGAGGTCACCTGTGGGATAGCCTGAGGCCACAATAGCTGCCCACAATGCACCACTCCTAACAGCGCTGCAACTGCTGCAAATGTGGCCACACTGCAGCGCTGGTCCTACACAGCTGTACGACCACAGCTGTAACTCCCAGCGCTGCACATTTCCGAGTGTAGCCAAGCCCATAGATAAACATGCTATGTTGCAGAAGAGTCAATGAGGCATTTGTAAAGGGAAATCATGCCTCAATATTAGAATTCTTTGAGCGGGTCAACAAACACAGACAAAGGTGACCCAGTGGATATAGTGTACTTGAACTTTGAGAAAGCCATGATAAGGTCCCTCACCAAAGTCTCTTAAGCAAAAGAAGCAGTCATGAGATAATAGGGATCATGGACCAGTAACTGGTTAAAAGACAGGAAACAAAAGGTAGGACTAAATGGTCAGCTCTCTGAATGGAGAGAGATAAATAGCAATGTCCCCCAAGGATCTGTACTGGGACCCGTGCTGTTCAACATATTCATAAACTATCTGGAAAGGGGAGTAAATGATGAGATGACAAAGTTTGCAGATGATACAAAATTACTCAAGGTAGTTCAGTACAAAGCAGACTGTGAAGAGTTACAAAGAGATCTCATTAAACTGGGTAACTGGACAAGGAAATGGCAGATGAAATTCAATATTGATAAATGCAAAGTAATGCACACTGGAAAATATAATCTCAATTATACATACAAAATGAAAAGGTCTAAATTAGCTGTTACCACTCAAGAAAGAGATCTTGGAGTCACTGTGGATAGTTCTCTGAAAACATCCACTCAGCGTGCAGCAGCAGTCAAAAAAGCTAGCAGAATGTTAGAAACCATTAGGAAAAGGATAGGTAAGATAGGAAATACCATAATGTCACTATATAAATCTATGGTATACCCACAGCTTGAATGCTGCATGCAGTTCTGGTCAACCAATCACAAAAAAGATATATTAGAACCGGAAAAAGTTCAGAGAAGGGCAACAAAAATGATTTAAGAGTATGGAATAGCTTCTATAGGACGAGAGATTAAAAAGACTAGGACATTTCAGCTTGGAAAAGAGATGACTATGAGGGTATGAAGAAAGAACTGTCATTTAGTCTCTCCCATAACACAAGAACCTGAAATCATCCAATGAAATTAATAGGCAGCAGGTTTAGAACAAACAAAAGGAAGTACTTCTTCATGCACTGCACAGTCAACCTGTGGAACTAGCTGCCAGTGGATGTTGTGAAACTATAACAGGGTTAAAAAAAATAGATAAATTCATGGAGGATAGGTTCATCAATGGCTATTAGTCCAGCTGGTCAGGGATGCAACCCCATGCTTTAGGTGCCCTTAGCCTTTGACTGCCAGAAGCTGGGAGTGGACAACAGGTGATGGATCACTTGAGGATTGTCTGTTCTCGTCATTCCCTCTGTAGCACCTGACATTGGCCACTGTTCGAAGACCACTGGTCTGACCCCGTATCATCAATTTTATGTTCTTATATAAAAGGTCTACATGCAAGTTTATCTTCCTGAGGGGACCCTAATAGGTCTAGCTCCACCTGCCCTGACCACGTAGCAGGCTCATAAACCTATGAGACTCTTGGATGAGTGTGTGCCTCTTTAAAACCTCCTGGATCCTTTGTTCCCCCTTTCCCTAAGGGATGGCATCACGTTTGCAGAAACTGGTCTGGCAGGTCAAGCATGGGGGAGAAGTCAGGCAACAAAGTGAATGGCTCTTACATCGTGTCTCAGGTGTTTGCTGAGAAGAGTCTAAAAGGATCTACCCTCTCTTCCTGGGTGCATTTCCTGACAATCCTGCTATTGAATGTACTCAGTATTTGCCTACGGTAAGCATCACAATAACCTGATCAAGAGAATGCTCATAAAACATTACAGGCATCTTCAAATCCTTCACAGTATTTAAACATGGCTCATTCAGTGCAAAGAAAGGATTAAATCCTGACCACATTGAAGTCCATGGGATTTCAGTGGGGCCAGGATTTTACCTGAAACATAGAGTCAACAATTTAGGCTAAGTCTAGTTGAGAAAAATGGGTTGTCTTCTAAATATTTGATAAATAGCATTCTAACTAACTGAGGGCGAACACTTCACAAAGCAATTATTCTATATATGACCTCTTGGGCCTCATCCTCAAAGAAATCTGCGCAATACTTTCAAAAGTTGAGCCTGGGAGCTTAAATTCATAACTTTTGCTAGACACTAAAAATCATGCACTCAATAGAGACGCTGGATTTAGGGCTTATTACAACAATCTATAACCAACTAACAAACCCCCTCCTCCAGGTTCCTTTCCTCCTTAAGACTGGAAGGGTGTTAGGCCCTTTCACCTGGAATTGTCCCTTTATGTATGTGTTAATTACTTATGCTAAACAATCTGTTCCACCTTGTATTTAGCTGTGACACTCTGGGTATGTTTCCCAGACCTGAAGAAGAGCTCTGTGGAGCCTGACAGCTTATGTCTTTCACCAACAGAAGTTGGTCCTATAAAAGGTAATACCTCACCCACCTCATCTCTTTTAAATCCTGGGACCAACACAGCAACACTGCAAACAACAATTTTAAACAGGTCTAATGTAGATAGGGCACGTCATATTAAGATGCATTAGCTGGTTGTGGTCATGACTAAGAGGGTTTAAACTAGCTAACGCTTTTAAACAAAACTTGCCTTGCCTACAGCTAATCTCAATGCTGTGACTTAGATCAAAAGAAAGTTAATATAGCAGTAGTGTAATAAACTATGGAACCAATTCTCTCCTCTGCTGTACCTACTCTCCTCCAGTGTAGCTCCAGACTTGAATTGCATCCGTGTGAAACTGAGTGGAGATTTGGGAACAGCTTTAATAGCTCTCACCTCTAAGGAACCATGCCAAGGTACAGAGAAACTACACTCTATTAATTAATGTTTATAAAAGCACTTTGAAGATTAAATGTGCTATATGTGGGCCAACTATTATTATTTTAGTAATATCTGTTTCTCTGCTTCAAAATACAGATTATGGGCCTGATTCTACCATACATTTTCAGAACGTAAAGGACCCTTAGTGTAAGTGGGGAATGGTCCCCCTATTGTGGGGAACTTTCCTGGCTTATACACTACCCTAGTGAAGTGGGCTAGCGAAAGGATCTGAGTCCTCACTCCCACTCCCTTTACCCAGAGGCCTGTCTGACCTTGATGGCTCCCCTTCCACGCTCCTGTGTGGCAGAGTCCTTGTAACCCCAAGAAAGCTGGGCTCAGGATTCCCGGGGGAGCTCAATCCTCAACCTTGTGGTCACTTAGGCCAGGGGCTAGGGTGTCCCCACTCTGGGGTGCTCTCTCTGCACTGGATGCTTCCCTGACCCACTGATCATTACATACAGTTCAAATCAAATACAATTTATTAAACAGCAATCAATTTAAAAAAATAAGGAAAAACTGGGAAAGGTTAAAGGAAAACACCTCACCCGACACTGTGGCATGGGGACATCACAACCAGCATCTCTGGAAAGTGAGGGAAGTTCAGTCTGTTCCTCACAAGTCCCAGGCCCCTTCTCAGGCCCTGGCTGTGCTGCAGGGACGCTGTGGGTCAGATACTTGCTCTGGCGGTGGCCACACACTATCAGGCTCTAGGTGGCAGGACTCTTCTTTCCAGTGTCTCCTCCGCCCTGTCGGGGTTACGATCTCCCTCCAAGTCCGGCCTGCAGAGTCTCTTGGCTGGGGGCGTCTCCCTGGGCTGGGCCCACTGCCCAACGTCGCGTGTCGCTCTCCCCAGCTGCTCAGCACACTTGGCTCTGGACTGCTCCAGCCGCAGCTCCAGGCCCACCACTCTGCCTCAGCACGGCTGGTGCTGCTGTTCTGGCCCACCTGGATCTGGTTGCTGCAGCTCTCCCCCCAGGACAGATCTGCTTTGTGGGCTGCTTCTGTGACTCTGCTCCCAGCACTGACCTGCTTCCTGGGCTACTTTTCTGGCCCCTCTGGATGTGGCACAGCTCTGCTCCCCAGCTCAGCTTGGGCCCTTGTTTTCACCTTAGCTCAGCCCCACTCTGTCTGACACAGGCAATTCCAGCTCACACAGAGGACAGGACCCCCCCTACCCTGGCCTCCTGACTCTCTGATTTGTCTGTCAGTCAGGCTGACATGGAGCATTAGCCCCTCCCCATTGTTCCTGGGGACTGTCAATCTCAGGGTCCTGATTTCCCATTGAACCTTCCCCTTTTAGTGCTGGGAGCTAGCAACCAAAACACCTCCATTGAGTTTTAGTACGCAGAGAACAGTCCCCTTACATTAGTATACAGGAGAATCCACCTTCATATCTTCTTTTATACAGTGCCTTTCATATTCAAAGTGCTCTGCAAAGTAATGAGCTAAACATTGATAGTTCAGTGACTACTGGATGTAGACAAATGGAGCAGCTAGAACTCAATCCATGGTAGCTTTCATGTAGTCTCCAATATTAGTTTGTTTTGTTGTTAAAAGAAATGAATGTAGCCAAAAAGATGAACTTATTCCCTGCTATTTTTCATAAGTGCCATTAGGTTCTTAGCTCCCCATGGCCCATCCACCTAAGATGGGCAGAAGAAGGGACCAGCACAAGGCATGAAAATACAGCAGTTCCATGGTTCAAGCAATCAGAAGAATTACTGTATGATTTTGTATAGAAGCTGCTGCTTCTATTACATTTAATTACTTCTCCCTGTGGCTTTAAATTGATGACAACTTCAAAATGAGAGCAGTTTCTGCTAAATGCAATTACTTTCCTCTGTGGTTTGTATAGTTAAGGTAAATGATTTAAGAACTTCCCAGTGCTGGAGGACAAGGGCTCACTGGTATCAGTGAATGAGTTTCAACTCGCTTGTCCAATTCAGTGTAGTCCAACTTACTATGGTTATAATTCGTATCTAAAAGCTGCATGTCATACATCATTGGAAACCTATTAACTCACTGATCATTAATATTCTTTAGTGATGTGTGTATGCAGTGTGCATTATGAGTTATGGATATATGCTAGAATGATGACTAAAAGGTGTTTAAACCAGGCATATCAGGGATAGTTGGTAAACAGGTCTACCTTCTAGACAGTGGAATATGTGTTTCCTTCTCTGACCAGCCAGGTCATCGGGCTGAGATAATGAAGGCTCAATTATATATTTAGGTAAACAATGCTATCAAGCAGGGAGGAGACAGCTTCCAGCACGGAAGCAAAACTTTATCTGGGCTATAAAGATGGGGTGTGAACCTCAAATAATAAGCAATTAAATCAGCTGATTGTATGCAATGTTACTGTATTATAAAAGTTTATCATGTGTGGTGTTTTATGAAAGCCACTGGTGATTAATATCCTTGTAAAATATATGTATTACATTATATAAGGAATTATAGATACTCATTGATAATATGTTTTACAGATTGTGTCCTAACAAAGAGTGAAACAGATCTCTCCTGACAGGAAGGAATGTCACAGCTATTTATCTGTCTCTTATTAAATTAAGGTTGGTAGAATCAAAATAATGGAAGCCTATAGGAAGGGGAATATAGCATAAGGTCATCCTGCTTCTTGAAACAAGATCACTGAACTTTGTAAGATGTAAGCAAATACAAAAGCTATCTTTGGCATTCATCACTAGACAGACACAAGGGAACAGAGCTCTTGCAAGGAGAGAAAAATGTGTCTTGTACTTGATCCAGCATCTTGTACTTCTGGGGAAGGTCCTGATTGAGGGAAAGTCAGCCATGGTTGGAAAAAAGAATGACTGGTGAGAGAAACCATCTTGACCAAACTCTGTACCTTACTAGATTAAATTTTAGACTTTAAGACGTGTTTTTTCACTTGTATTTGCTTTGGTAACCATTTCTAACTTTATTCCCTTTATTTGGCATCACTTAATTTATGTCCTATTGTCAATAAATTTGTTGTATTTTTACTATCAATCAACTCAGTTCTGTGTTTGAAGGGAAGGGTATGTTTACCTGAGTTAGGTTTATATTCTGGATTGTGCTTTTGTCTCTTTAAAGGAGCAACAAACCTTATTATGACTCTCAATTGTCCAGGGGAGAGCTGGGCACCAAGGCATTTGGTTTGGAGAAAACCAAAGGACTGGGAGTGTGATGGGTCAGCTTGCTGGTTGTAACCAAGGCTGGTGGAAACCAGAGTGTGGCTATACACAGGCTGCTGGGGTCAGAGGTGCTGAACCAGGGCTGTCTAATACAAACACACTCAGCGTGTGACCTGCATGCTTGTAAGTTGGCTAGGAACAGCCAGGCTAGGAGCTACAGCAGCAAAGCATTGTAAGGCACCCAGGGTTACAGGGCAAATGGTGACACAACCCCTTATTGGTCAGGATTGCACCTCAAAGCCTGTCAAGGCTATAAGAGATAATGTTGTAAGTGCTCCCTGAATAAAGCAGTCTTTCCCAACTCACATATTATGAAGTTCCAGTACTCTCCTATAGCATTGCTTCCCAAACTGTGGGCTGCTGACCATTTTCTGGTGCTCTGTGAAGATCTGTCCAGTCACGTGGTGCTGGCTTGCCTCATTTCAACTGCCATATCACATTAACACACACACCATTTTCCTAGTATTCGGTTTCCATGTCTGCAATCGATGTAGCTGCCTCTGAGATTTAATTAATGGCCCATGGGAAGGGATTTGGTCCATGAGATAATCTCAGTTATGATATAGGCTACGCTGTGATAATGTCTGAGAATCTGCTTGGGTCAGAAGCTGGGAAGACAGGGGGCTCTCAAGATGGTAAATAAAGTGTTGGAGTAAACTGATTTAGGACCCTAATCCATCCCCCAGTCAATTCAGTGGCAAGTCTCCCATTGTGCTTTGAAAAGAGACTTCGGTATTTTTAAAACTGATAATATGAATCTGAAAACTGTAATTTTTAGGAAAAAATAATATCTTTGTTTTATTGGTTTGTGTGTGCTGACCAATTTATACAATTCCTCGTGTGTAAATGTATCCAAAAGGGACAGGGGCTGAGGGTGTAGGTAGGTGTGGCAAACAGAAAACACACCCTGTGTTATTGCTTACTTAGAAACCTCATTCAGCTTTTTGTTGTTTGACATCAGGACAAGCCAGTTTGCATAAATCTCTTTTTCTTATTGTCGCATCAGAACTCTGAAGATTTCCTTTGGCTCATATTATGCCTGATTGCTTGCCAAATATAGCAGCTACGTAAGACAAAGATTTAAGTCATACACATAGCTGCTGCCTTTGTAGCATTGTCTGATGCCATCTATTCATACCAGCTGTTAATTAACATTATGGTGAACATGAATGGGCTATTTCGAATGATCAATGCAGTGTAAATGGTTGTGGTACCAGTCCACAAAAATTATATGAATGAGAAACTAAAATGAGCAGCTTTAATTAGAGGGAGCAAACATCCTGTTTGTGGCATGCATAGACACAAATTCAAGGCTCAGTTCAGAACTTTCCCTGAGTTCAGATGCTGGGATTATGCCAAATTCTGACCTCATGTACATCCGCTCTGCTCACATTGACTTTGATGTGTGGACAGATAGAAAGGAAAACTTTGGCTTCTCATACACTGATGGCTTCCTCATTTCCTGTAACAAACATTACAGAAGTTCTGCAAACTGCACCCAGCTTGTACTGTTAGATGACTGGTTTTGTGTATGGTCTGTATAGGAAGCTATCATGTATTTAGTTCTATGGTGTTGGGAATTAGGAGGTCTTGAAGCCAGTTTAATGCAGGCTCCTGCCATTAGTACAGTTCTCAGCTTCAGCAAGAGACAAGCATACAGAAATAGCCTCACAATATATGGCAATAAATCAATGGGACTACTCATGCCTACATTAAGCATGCACAAAAGTTCTTTGTTGAATTATAGTATATACTGTGAAGAACTTATCTCAGTGCTGTTGGTGTATGCAGCTCTTCAGCGTGCTTCACAGATGTGTCTGGTTGTTCTGAAGTTCTTGTGTTCTTTTCTGGTGACTTTTTTTTTTTTTTTTTTTTTTTACAATAGCTGGATTTGATGGGGCAGTACCTGTAAGTGTTGCTGGAAGAGCATCCACGTTGTGTGAAAGACTGTGTGTTTCATCAGTGCTATAGAGAAATCTTGAGAAAACATGATATTCTTGCCATTGTCACTGATCCTTTTTTAGCTGAAGGAGCTGAAACACCTGGGCTGTCTTTATAGTTGTGGAACCGCAGTGACACGGGGTCATGGTCTTGTGTTGCCTGCAGATTTAGGGACAAGTAAGTATGTCATGTGCTCTTCCATTTTTCGGCTTCATAGGTTTTGTTGGCATCTCAAAGGAGGTTAAAACCTAGGATTCAAAAACGAAGCAGATGGAGGCAGCTCAGCACCTTCAGGCAGTCATATTATACTAAAATTTTCCTGTAACCTTTGTTCTTGCTTTCTTCTACTTATTCTTCAATCTGTTATAGTTTGTTTTACAGGGTCAGGAATCCCTCCTCCTGTGGAATGTCCCTCTCCCTGATTCTCAGTCAAGTCTTCCAGTTTAGTAAAAAGTCCCCTAGGATGGAATGCAGCGCAAACCAGAAATCTTAAAGTTTTCTCATTATTATGGCAAGGCTCTCCAGAGTTTCTTTCACTTGCCTGGCTGCCAAGATCTCTTGCTTAGTTTCAGTGGTGCTTGTGTCTGAGGACATGCTGTTGGGGCCATCATTTTGTCTCATATCACTGGCAGGAAAATACTTCTTCTCCTTCTGCTTTTGTGCTGATCTAAGTACCAGACATTTTCAATGGGAATGTGTACAGGGATGTTTTTGACATTGTACAGTCCTAATTTTGCTTCGGCATCCTGCTGATTTAGATCCTTCTGAATGGGGCCAGGGCCCAGTGTGAATGCAGCTGCCAGCTAGGCCTGCATTATATGATTTCCCCCTTATAAAAATAAAATAAATGGAAATATTGGCTTGTTAAACCAAAACGAGGTAACTTTACGTTTGAGTATTTAATCTCCCATCACCCACAAATATAAAATGTGGTATAAACTAACCATTGTAACAGTGAAATAACCAGTGTTCTGAAGATCACCCTGCTGTATAACCAGTGCTCACTGTTAGTTAAAACATTTATCTTCCTGCTTTTCTCATTGTTATTCCTGAGCCGCGTGGTTCCTTGAGCGTCAAATTAGAGCCCATTCAGCCAGAGTTCCGTGTGTCTTAGAAATCATTACAAACATTTACTTGCAGTATTCCCTGGGCAGTGCTTCATGTAGAGAATTTACAATTTTAAACTTAGACCCACTTTGAAAGGCTAAAACCATCTCTTGCTTTTCCACTTGTACCCCCGCCCTGATGAGAAGCTTCTCTTAATGTATTTCTGTAACACTAGAATTCTGATGGCCAAAATAAGGTAATTTAGTTATTGTGAAGTTATGGAAGCAATTTACTATTTACAAGTGAGCTCTTATAAAAAATAAACCAACTCCATGATTTTGAGGAAGGGGACCAGGAAACCATACCACTGACAACTCCCAGTGAAACCAATGGGAGTGCTGTTTGCCTTAGGAGAACATGCTGGGGTTCCATCTGAACAGACAATTAATGCAGGGCTATTGCATAATAATATAATATGTTTGTTTTGACACACTTGATTTAGTTTTAATTATTTTGGATACTGTATCACAATGTAAATATTCTCTAGCTTGTTCTGTGACAGTACCGAAGTCTTACTGATGTGAGAATTCACTGTTACTTTGCTAGTAAATCGTTGCTGGGAAGTGGGGAAAGCCAGTGATCTGTGTGCTTTATAAAGTGTGTAGATTTCTGTGGTCCACATATGGGCTCCAAGAGGAGAGTTCATTTGCATTTTGTGTGCCATCTTGAATGTTGCCAGCATTCAAGTTTTATTGCTACTTTTTTCATGCATATTTGAGGGGACAAATTAAAATACGTGTGCACCTTAGAGGGTTCTAAATTAACTGTCTCAACTCAAGGAAGGGTTCTGGACATCACTGTAGATCGCTCAGTGAAGACCTCTGTTCAATGTGTAGCTGTGGTCAAAAAAGATAACAAAATGTTAGATTACATAACGAATGGATTGGTGGATAATATAGAGCATTTTAGAACGCTTTTATATTAAACCACTGGTGCAGCCTCATTTGAAATACTGTGTGCATCTCATCTCAAAAATATATTGCTGAACTCAAAAGGGTTCAAAGAATGGTAATAAGAATGATCTTCTAGAGTATGCAAAGCCTTTCATATAAAGAGAGATTGGGATTGTTTATCTTTAAAAAAGAGGTAATAAAAGGAGGCATAACAATACAGTATACAAAATAATGAAAGGCATAGAGAAGGTAAATATGGGATGCCTGTTTGGCCTGTCTTGAAACACAAGAAGGGTGCCAGAAGCCCTAGAGAAGGTGCTCTTGCTGGGCAATGCAGGGGAAATACAGATGCCTTCGCCATGGACTGTGATGAGGGCAAATTACCCTATATCTACCCACTTTAGAGGAAGATGTATGAACTGGCCACTGTCTGATCCAGGATACTGGATTTGAGGGACTTTGTATATTCCTATGCTCAGAGCAATTGTTGACTGCTGTATCAAGACTCTCCCATTGTAGCTAATAAAGGAGATGCCTAAACTCTGGCACTTACAAACAGTTTAAAATAATTTTGACAAGACTTGAATTTATTAGAAACTATAGGGTCTGTTCTCTGTTCTTCCCTTTGAGGTAGTTTCCATGCAAGTTAATGGTGGTCGCATCGATATATCAAAAAAGGAATTGATCTAGTAGTCTCTGTGTGTGTTTGTATGAGTGCAGAGGTAGGTTTTAAAAGACCTTGAGAGAGTTAAGACAAAAATGCAGAGAAATGAAGAGCAAGTTGATAACCTCTGACACTTAAATATTTGATGAAAAGTTTGAAGGTGGAACATTGACAACTATAGATCTCTTGGAAAATCAGTGATACTGAAGGGATGTATATTGCTATACTGCCACCTGGTGGCAAGAGTATATGATAAACAACTGAATAAAAATGGTTGACTGAAAAACAGTGCAATTTAGCAAATTTCATTTAAAAATACAAACATTAATTTAACATCAAGGTTGAGAAACCAGGCACCCAGAAGTCAGGAGATTTAGCAGTAAGACTGAATGCTCAACCTTAACTCTGCCCTTTTGTGTTTATGCATTAAAATAAGTCTTAATTTCTAACTTAATAAACTTAAATATAGAATATATTCTACAAACTGGAGGTATAAGTCCTTATATATTGTCTTCAGGTCTGTCTTGTTTTTAAGTCACAATGAGATCTACAGTAGAAGTCAACTTCAAAGAAAATTGATTCAATAGTTATAATGTTTTGAACATTAAGAGTTGATAAGTTGAAATCTTTTTTAATACATTCAGCAGTTTAAACCCAGCACAGGTTAATATATTGAGGGCTGGGATGAGTTTCAGCTTTGAACTGGTTTCATTTGTAGGTTCAAATGCTTCTGAATTAAAAGGGAAGAGGCATCTCTAGTGCACAAAGCACACAACAGGCCTTTGGGAGCTTTGGGTTCTAGTTCCAATTCAGTTGAGACCCTACTAAATAGATGCTCGTAGGGAGTGAAAAAATAGCACACCAAGAAGCAGGTCAGCAACAAACCTTACTGACTTATTTTCCTTCTACTCCACGAATAGAGGCAGGGACTGGGAAATGCCTAATTCAATCTAAAAAATAAGTTGTTTTTCAGAGTTAAAGAAACAAAACCAAACCAGAAATAAACCCATGCTGGGGCTTTGCAGTTAAATCCCTTTCAAAACGTAATTGTGGCTGTTGGGGGGAAACTAACAATATCTACACTTTGTCAAAGAAGAAAAACTTTTTGAAACTTTCTAATTTGTTTGAACATAAATTGTGACATTGAAAATGGGACCAAAATCTTATGAATATAAAACACAGACAATTTTATTTTATAGCCCGAGGCTCTGACCTTGCAAACACTTAGGCACATGAACAGTTTCACTTGTGAGCATTCTCATTAACTTGCATAAGTGATTGCAGAACTGAGTCTAAATACAGTCTTCAGAACATACTGAACTGCTAAAAAAAAAAAATATGTGGCTTTTCAATACTGTATTCGTTCTAATTGCCAGATATGCTTTGTAAATTTGGGCAATATGTTCTAGTCCTGCCCCAAACTACTTGCTGACAGGAAATTATCCGTCTATATCCAAAATTAGTAAAGAGACTTCCAAGAAGTCCTAGTTTTAAATTCTGCCTACAGTATAGAGCAAGATGACAAATTAAATGCTCTTAAAAATATATAATGCAGGTGCCCTCTGATTATCAATACAAAAAAAATTGCCTGGAGGTAGAAATCTGAAGACTCATCTTCTGGATTAAGTTCTGGAAGGGAGTACACTGTACTACTCCTGGCAGACAGCACTGATTTTGACTGGATTTGGTCTCTATGTAGAGAAACTTCAGTACTTTAAAGTTTAAGCAACTGAGCAGATTCTAAGTTTTCAAAAATGTGTACAGCAGTTGGCATAATGCTTTGTTAGAAGAAATGACTGAATAGAATATTTGGGATGTACTATAGGATTCTTTATATTGTTGTATCTGTGACAAATAGCTGTACATGTATTAGGCTTTGATCTTGCAAACATATTGGCACATAAATTGCCTCATTTGAGTTCAATGGAACTATTCACATGTGTAAAGCTACCAGATGACTGGCAGATAAATAATGTGACTGTAATTTTTTTAAAAAGGCTCTAGAAGTGATCCTGGCAATTACAGAGCAGAATTATCAGACACATAGATGAATGTGATTTGTTGGGGAAGAGTCAACAAAGCTTTTCTAAAGGTAAATCATGCCTCACCAATCTATTAGAATTCACTGATGGTGACAACAACATGTGAACAAGGGTGAGACGGGGGATATAGTGTACCTGGACTTTCAGAAAGCCTTTAATAAGGTCCCTCACCAAAGGTTCTTAAGCAAAGTAAGCAGTCATGGGATAAGAGGGAAGGTTCCTCTCATGCATCAGTAACTGGTTAAAAGGCAGGACATACTGAGTTTTTTGAATGGAGAGAGATAAATAGCAGTGTCCCTCAAGGATCTGTACTGGGACCCATGCTGTTCAACATATTCATAAATGATCTGGGAAAGCGGGTAAACAATGAGATGGCAAAGTTTGCAGACAATACAAAATTACTCAAGATAGTTAAATTCAAAGTGCACTGCAAAGAGTTATAAAGACAGAAACTAGGTGACCGGGCTACAAAATGGCAGCTGAAATTGAATGCTGATAAATACAAAGTAATTCACATTGGAAAACATAATCCCAAGTATATGTATAAAATGATGGGGACTAAATTAGCTGTTACTAATCAAGAAAAAGATCTCAGAGTTGAGGATAGTTCTCTGAAAACATCTGCTCATTGTGGAGCAGCAGTAGAAAAAGCTAACAGAATGTTAGAAACAATTAGGAAAGGGATAGATAAGACAGTAAATATCATAATGCCACTCTGTAAATCCATGGTATGCATATGCCTTGAATACTGTATGCAGTTCTGGTTGCTTCATCTCAAAAAAGGATCTATTAGAATTGGAAAAAGTACAGAGAAGAGTGACAAAAAATGATTAGGCTTATAGAACAGCTTCCATATGAGGAGAGATTAAAAAGACTGGGACCTTTTATCTTAGAAAAGAAACAACTAAGGGGAGAGATGATAGAGGGCTCTAAAATCATGGAGGGTATGGAGAAAGTGAATTAAGACAGTATTGTTTACCCCTTCACATAACACAAGAACCAGGGGTCAACCAATGAAATTAATAGGCAACAGGTCTCAACAAACATAAGGCAGCACTTCTTCACACATTGCATAGTCAACCTGTGGAACTCATTGCCAAGGGATACTGTGAAAGCCAAAAGTATAACTTAATTAAAAAAAGAATAAGTTCTAAGGATAGGTTCATCAATGGGTAGTAGTCAAGATGGTCAGTGACACAGCTCATGCTCTGGGTGTGCCTAACTTCTGACTGCTAGAAGTTGGACCTGTTTGATGGGAGGAATCACTCAGTATTTGCTCTGTTTTGTTAATTCCCTCTGAGGCATCTGGAACTGGTTACTGTTGGAAGACAGGATACAGGGCTAGATGGACCATTGGTCTGATTCAATATGGCCGTTCTTATGTTCTGATGTTGGTGCTGTTCCTGCAATCAGAAGTTTTAATGGGAATGTCTGTGCCCATATGGTACATCATTCATTGAGGCGCCAGATGTTATGGCAGTTCACAATTGCAGGATCTGTACACTAGTTTTCACTATTTAAAATTGCCAAATTGCTGGCTTCCTGTTTCATTGTGAGTTACTGTGAGGTTTCTTCCATCTCCTATTTAAGACACTTGTCCCCTGTCCCTTCTTCCTCTGCCAATTTACTCTTCTTTATAATTAGATATAGTGTTTAAAGGATCTTCTCTGTCATGCTGCTTTATTCTGTTAATTTATTTTTAATGGTTTTGTACATGTATATTTAACATCTTCCTTAAAACAAAAAGCCTTTTTGTGCTACACTGTAGTAATTGCTTGTAATTGAACTGTTAGCATACAATAGGTTAAAAATATATATACTCTTCGTGTTCAAGAAAATGTAACATTTTTGCTTCTGAAAGGTCAACTCAGAAAGGAACATTGCCAGATGTGAAACTGTGGCAGCTGATACATTTCCTGTATTTAGACTTGTCCAAATAAGATGCATTCACCCTCAGTTAACTTTAAAGAGAGTGAAAGATGATAGTCTTTTCTCCATCCAGAGAAGTCTTGAAATGTGCTTTTCTCAAACATCTGATATAAAAACTGGGTTATGGTATAGGAAATTAGATTGCAATGGTCTAATTAGTGTTAGTTGGAATTTAGTCAGTGTGGATTCTATTAACAAGTAAGGAGCAAATTAACATTTGATATTTTCAGTGGAACCAAACTTTGTGCTGGATTGCATGAAAGCATATGCACACTGACCTTACATAGCAAGGGGGAAAAATAAACATTGCAGCACTGATTGTAAATCTCTAAATGTTAGGAAGAGGGAAGATAATGTATCTTAATGTTCATTGAATACTGTATGCACATTTCTACAGACATAAAGTGGGAAATATTATGTATTGTACACAATGGACCACATTCAGCCCTGGCATCTGTGGGCGCAACTCCACTCTCTTCCATGGAGGGTTGTGTCTTCTTACTACACGGCTGCATTTGGCCCCAAATTTCTTTTTTGTGTCATTTGGTCTCCTCATAAAAACAGTCTAGACATTAGCAATTGACTATCAATTGATTTAGTTATTAATAGCGTCACAGGCTTCTGAAGAACAGTTAATTCTAGAAGTCCAATTTTGATATTTACTCCAATGTAAATAAGGAATCACACCAGCATAAAATCCTAAGCGAGATGAGAACTGGGCCCTACATAGCTCAGCAATCCCAAATGGGAGAATAAATAGCATTTTTCCTCCTCCTTCTCCTCCTCCTCATCATCACAGAAGACCTTTTACAAATTCTCTCTAAATGTATGTGTGTTTCTCTATTTTCCATTGAATTATTTATGTTGCCCTCTCAGAATGTTTATTGGTGAGGAGATTTTACTTTTAATCTAGGTCTGATACCATTCAAACTAAATCCAAGCCATTTGCTCAGTGCAAGATTCAATAATTGACTAAATGTATTTTTCTCAGATATCAACCATTTTCAGGAACTGATGAATTTAGAAGAAATTGCTTTTAGAGAATACATTTGATAAAAGTCTCAAGGGATAAAAATGAATCCAGTAACGTGAAAAAAACATATTACTTGAGAAAAAACTAAGTAACTGTAGCCCAAGAATTAGTTAGTTTAAAATCTGCCATTAATTATTTTATTTGATCCTGTACCAGAAGCCAACAACATATGGCATTCAAAAGTCACTGTATGCAAGACACGATCAGCTGTGTTTTGAAACTTGGACCAAACCTCACTAATCACATAATAAACCCAGAATCATAGAAATATAGGGCTGGACAGGACCTTGAAAGGTCATGAAGTCCAGCTTCCTCTGCTGAGGCAGGATCAAGTAAACCTAGAGCATCCCTGACAGGTGTTTGTCCAACCTGATCTTAGAAACCTCCAATGATGGAGATCCTACAACCTCCTTTGGAAGCCTATCCCAGAATTTAACTATACTTAGGGTGACCAGATGTCCTGATTTTATAGGGACAGTCCCAATTTTTGGGTCTTTTTCTGATATAGGTTCCTATTACCCGCCCACCCCCATCCCGATTTTTCACACTTGCTGTCTAGTCACCCTAACTACACATATAGTTAGGAAATGTTTCCTAATATCTAACCCAAACCTTCTTGCTGCAGATTAAGCCCATTACTTCTCCATGTCCACTGAAGGAAAGACAAGAACAATTGATCACTGTCCTCTTTGTAACAGCCTCTTAACATATTTGAAGACCATTATCAGATACCCCCTCAGTCTTCTTTTCTATGACTACACATACCAGCATTTTTAACCTTTCCTCATAAGCCAGGTTTTCTAAACTTTTTATCATTTTTGTTTGTCCACGTCATTCCTGAAGTGTGGCACCCAGAACTGGAGATAGTACTCCAGCAGAGACCTCACTAGTGCTAAGTAGAGTGGGACAATTACCTTTCACGTCTTACATATGATGCTGCAGTTAATACAGTCCAGAATGATTCATAGAGATTAAAGACAGAAGGAATTATTAGCCTTTTTTGCAACTGCATCACATTGGCTCATATTCAGTTTGTGATCCACAGTAATCTCCAGATCCTCTTCAGCAGTACTATCATCAAGCCAGTTATTCCCCAGTCTGAAGTTGTCCATTTGAATTTTTCCATTCTAAATGAAGTACTTTGCACTTGTCTTTATTGAATGTCATCTTGTTGATTTAAAACCAATACTTTAATTTGTCAAGATCGTTTTGAGTTCTATCCTGTCCTCCAAAATCCTTGAACCCTCCCAGCTTGGTCTCATCCACAAATTTTATAAGCATACTGTCTACTCCATTATCCAAGTCATTAATGAAAATATTGAATAGTAACAGATCAGGATTGAGCTCTGTGTGACCCCACTAGATATGCCCTCCCAGTTTGACAATGAACCATGATAACTACTTGTTGAGTACAAACTTTCAACTAGTTGTGCACCCACCTCAAAGATAATTGTTAATAGTGCCAAGATTCCTTAAGTACGCTAGGATGAATTTCATCAGGCCCTGTTGACTTGAATACATCAAACATATCTTTTAAATATTCTGTAACCTGTTTTTTCCCTATTTTTGGCTTGCATTCTTTTCCCCCACCCCTCCCCTTGTGCTAATATTAATTGTGTTAAGATCTGGTCACCATTAACCTTTTTTATTAATTGCAGCATTGCTATAGCCATGTTGGTCCCAGGATATGAGAGAGACAAGGTGCGTTAGGTAATATCTTTTATCAGACAAACTTCTGTGGGTGAAAGAGACAAGCTTTCAGGCTCCACTGAGTTCTTCAGGTCTGTTTCTGAATTTAGCTCACAGAGGGTAAGGCGAATGCTAGCACTGGTGGGCTGCTGAAGGAGTGTTACCAAACTAAATATTTTCTCTGCAGGAGCTGAGAACAAGAAGCGTGTGTACAACACCCATTATGAAAGTCTCAGATCTTGGAACTGTCTAAGGAAATCCAGTTTCTGAATGTCAGAAGGCAGAGCAATAAGTGGAGCTGAGGCCAATATCAGAAGACCCAAGCGAGCATGGATTGCATCCTTACTTGTAGTCTCATCAGAGGTAGTGGACTGAATGAGCATGGAAATTGACTTAATCTCTGGCTCATAGAGATGTTCATCCCAAGACAGGCGTAAAGCAGGGGTCAGCAACCTACGGCATGCATGCCACCTTTGGCACACGAGCCAATTTTGCCTGGCATGCAGCTGCCAGCCAGGGTCCCGGCCCTGCTCAACGCGCGGCTGACTGAGTGAATGGAACTACAGGCTGGCAGAGGCCGAGTGGGGCCAGCATCTGGGACCCCAGACCGGCGGCAGGCACGCCCCCCAGTTCCCCCTCACTGCGCTCAGGTTCTACAGCTCCCGGGAGTGTGAGCCGCCGGGGCGTGGGGCCCTGAGCCTGCTGTGGGAGGGGTGGTGGCTCACACTCCTGGGAACTGCAGAGCCCAAGCACAGAGAGAGGAGAGCTAGGGGGGTGCATGGGGACCCTGCCCACATACATCCACTATAGGGGCCCCAGGGGAGGAGGCACCAGGCCGCAGCCCAGGCAGGTGCACCCCCAGCTCCTCCCTCAACACACTTGGGTTCTGCGGCTCTGGGAAGTGTGAGCCACCACTGCTGCCCTCCCCCCCAACTCCCCCCCTCGCTGCCTCAGCACTCCACGTGGAAGCAAAACTTCATGTGAAGCCAGCATCTGACTGGCATGGGCATGGTAAGGGGAGTCCTGGGGGGCAGTCAGGGAGAAGGGGGAGGGTTGGATGGGTCGGGAGTCCTGGGGGTCCTGTCGGGGGCAGGGAGTGGTTGGATGGGGCATGGGAGTCCCAGGGGTCTGTCTGCGGGCAGGGTGTGAATAAGGGTTGGGGCAGTCAGGGAAAAGGGAGGAGGTAGGGTCTTAGGGGGGCAGTTAGGGTGGGGGGGTCTCAGGAGGGGACAGTCAGGGAACAAGGAGCAGGGAGGCTCAGGTAGGGGGTGGGGTTCTGG